>NC_142010.1:259519169-259646669 GCF_049901735.1 Notechis scutatus | reverse complement strand
CCTCCGGTTCAACCCTCCACCACAAATATTCTCTTCTATTAGGCACAACAATGAAGTCACCTTGATGTTAGTCTTTCCTGCTTGAGCAGGGGGTTGGACTAGAAGACCTCCAAGGTCCCTTCCAGCTCTGTTGTTCTGTTAATACTCGTCCCTTCTGTTAAGTCTGGGGCTCCCATCCAGGGGTGGGATTCAAAAATCCCAGCGACTGGTTCGCTGCTCAGTTGCTGGGTGGGCGGAACCATGGTGGGCGTGGCCTACCAGAACCTCCCAAGGGTCCAGAGGCCTCCCTCAGGTCTTTGGGAGGGTGAAAACAGCCTCCCCCAGCTTCTACAGGCCCACCGGAAGCTGGAAATAGGCCCGTTTTGCCACTTCCAGTGTTTTCCAGGAAGGCCATTTTTTGCCCTCCCAGGTGTTCAGAGGCCTGCCCCGGGCCTCTGGGAGGTCAAAAGGGTCTCCCCTGGGCTCTGGAGAGCCTCCAGAAGATGGAAACAGGCCCATTTCTGGACTTCCAGAAGGCCCATTTTTTCCCCCCTCCTAGAGTTGAAATATCGCTTCGGTGAACCAGCTGTAACTTTTTAACATCCGGTTCGCCCAAACCGTTCCAAACTAGATAGAATCCCACCCCGGCTCCCGTCTCATTGAAAGCATAGTGTCCGTGCTGGGCTTTGTATCTTTATGTGATGACCCGTAGTGTCTCAAAAATAGCACAAAAACACGAATCAAGGTCTTGTAATGCCTTCAACTTAGCTTCGCTGTTTTATTAGTCACAGTTTAAATTCAAAATAGTAGATCATGAAGCAAAAGGAAACCAAAAACAAACCTCATTGACGAGAGAGTTCCAAGGCAAACCAAGATAATGAACCACACATTCCAGGAAGATAACCGGGGAGAGTCCATGGGAAGAACGCCAACAAAGATAAACCTCATCCAAGGAAAGCACTAATTTTACTCCAGCATCTGTGAAAAACGCAGTTCCAAACTCTTGTTGAAAGGCTGTCAAAATGCCTTTCTTCTGAGGATTCGATTTTCCTGCTGGGACAGCTCTGGTGCAAGGATACAGACAACTGCTTGAAAGCTGGATCTTTTTATTTTCAGGAAGGCGAGAGATAGCAAGAAGTCTGCCTTCCTGGGGCTAGCTAGCTTTGTATGATAAGTCCCTGATTTTTTATACCTTTTCTCCTTTTGTGTGTGTGTGTGCTTGTGTTTGTATTTCTTAATGTTTTAAATCCTGTCAGGGGTTGTCTTCATTTCCGCTGGAGAGTAAACTCCGCGGGGTGGTTTGATTGGATTATCAGTTTCGTCCTAGTCTCTTTTTTTGCTTAATGGTTTCTTATATTTGTTTTGTGGCAATCTCCTGTCTGTCTCCTTTGCAATATATTTTGTGTCTTTTGTCTGTTTGTTTTGCTGATTTGGCATGTCTTGTGTTTGTAAGGGTTTTCTTTTCTTGTTTCCTTAGTTTTCTTAATTATTTGGGCTTTTGTCTAAGGGGCTTCTTTAATACCTTTTATTTGATTCCTTTTCCTATGCAAGTTTGTTTTATGGCTGGCTTGATGTTCCCTTTGGGCTTTTCCTGCTTGGGTGACACCACTGTCCTCGTGAAGTTCCCTTTCCACACTCTTATACAGAGCTCACAGCTGCAACCCACGAGAAGGATCATGGCCCTCTCCTCCCAAGTAGACCACGCTTTTCCCTGATCCTCTCCTCCCTGTGAGCCCTAGAATGGATAGGGGATGGGCCTGGATCCTCCTCTGATTGCTCAGCCGGCCTCTGCCCTTCCTCAGCCTCCTCCACCACCTCCATGTTGGCTGTTCCTCCTCTTCCTCAGAGTCAGTCTCCACCAGGGGCATGACACTTTATGAGCCATTTCTGCCATTGGCGGGATGAGTTGCCGGTTTGTCCAAATTGGCTTTGGAAAGGCTGGGCCAGAACACCAGAAAATCCAGGGCAGCCAGAGAGAAAGCTGGATTGGTTGGAATTCTTGCTTGAGGGTGTGTGGGGAGGAAAGGGACAAGTTCAGGACAAGCAGCCAAAAAAGCCAATGCAATCCTAAATTGCATTAACAGAGGGATACAATCGAGATCAAGGGAGGTACTAATACCACTCTATAAAGCCTTAGTAAGACCGCACCAAGAGTTCTGCATCCAGTTTTGGTTACCACACTATAAAAAAGATGGTGAGATTCTAGAAAAAGTGCAGAGAAGAGCAACCAGGATGATTAGGGGACCGGAGGCTAAAAAATATGAAGAAGGGTTGCAGGAACTGGGCATGGCTAGTCTAGGGAAGAGAAGGACCAGGGGAGACAGGAGAGCAGTCTTCCAATATTTGAGGGGCTGCCACAGAGAAGAAGGGGTTAAACTATTTTCCAAGGCACTTGAAGGCCAGACAAAGAATAATGGCTAGAAACTAAACAAGGAGAGATTCAACCTGGAAATAAGGAGAAACTTTCTGACAGTGAGAACAATCAACCCATGGAACAGAAGTTGCCCACGGAAGTTGTGGGAGCGCCATCACTTGAGACTTTCAAGAAGAGACTGGACTGCCATTGGTCAGAAATGGTGTAGACTAGAGTCTCCTGCTTGGGGGCGGGGGTTGGACTAGATGACCTTCCAACTTTGTTAATCTGTAATCAGATGTTTAAAAGTGGAGGGCAAGAATCTACAAACAGGAAAGGTGAAGAGAAATGCACAGATGGTGACCTAATTCTAAGCAGAGATCTTTTATGGGTGGCGGAGGGGGAATCAGAGGAGGGAGGGGGGGGGGAAGCAGCAAAAGACATTTATCTCCCATTCTTTTGGTTGCAGTTCAGATGCTTCTTTGTAAACTGCCCTTTGAATAGCGGCGATGAGAAACGTAGGGTGGCAGGGAAGAGGAAAACCGGCTCTATAGGATGAAAACCATAGGTGCTTTTGAAAATGACATGATACCTCTGGCAATACAAGAAGCAGAGGCTTCCCTCCCTTCAGATGGGATGTTAAATGAGGGTTTTGCGCTGACTTCAGGGAGGGGTTTCAGAATAAATTGTCTTCAGGGAGACCCTCTATACTAGAGGTGGCATTTAGCAGCAGGTCCTGACTGGTACTGGAGAACCAGTAGAGGAAATTTTGAGTAGTTTGGAGAACCGGCAAATCCCACCTCTGACTGGCCCCGCCAACCCCATCTCTTCTCTGCCTCCCAAATCCCAGCTGGGTCTTCTTTGGTTACCCTGCACAGGAGAACAGAGCTGAAAAGCAGGTTAGTGGGTTGGGGAGGGAATGGGGGTTTTGCAGTATCCTTCCCCTGCCACGCCCACCAAGCCACACCCACAGAACCAGTAGTAAAAAAAAATTGAATCCCCCACTGCTCTATACCAGGGGTGTCAATAATGGATAGAAACTGAACAAGGAGAGATCCAACCTGGAAATAAGGAGAAATTTTCTGACAGTGAGAACAATCAACCGATGGAACAGAAGTTGCCTTCAGAGGTTGTGGGAGCTTCATCCCTGGAGGCTTTCAAGAAGAGACTGGACTGCCATCTGTCAGAAATGGTGTAGTAGGGTCTCCCGCTTGGGCGGGGGGTTGGACTAGATGACCTACAAGGTCCCTTCCAACTCTGATTATCTGTTATCTGATTTCATTGAGGGCCCCATCAGGGCTGTGGTTGACCTCTGGAGCTAGATGGGCATGGCCAACTGGGTGGGTGTGGCCACCTTGACACCACTCCTCAAATTGTTGGCTTGTTTCCTCTTTGCATTGGGAAGACCGGGCCGAACCAATGTGGGTAGACCGGGCCGAAGCGACACTAGCCCAAAGTTTCCTCTTCACATTGGGTAGACTGGGCCGAAGCCACGTGGGCTGTCTCCTTACATTTTCCAGGACGGCCCCGCGGGACATTATCTGGCTCATGGGCCTTATGTTTGACATCCCTGCAATAAGGCCTTCAGCTTTGGGCCAGTGGTGGTATTCATTTATTTTTTTTACTACCGGTTCTGTGGGCGTGACTTGGTGGGTGTGGGGTGTGACTTGGTGGGCGTGGCAGGGGAAGGTTACTGCAAAATCCCTTTCCCTCCCCACCCCACTAACCTGCTTTCCAGCTCCGTTCTCCTGTGCAGGACAACAAAAGGAGACCCAGCCAATCAGCAGGGACTTGGGAGGCAGAGAAGAGATGGGGTGGGCGGGGCCAGTCAGAGGTGGTATTTGCAGGTTCTCCAAACTCCTCAAAATTTCCGCTACCGGTTCTTTACCTGTTCTTCACCTGCTGAATACCACCACTGCTTTCTCCACTGTTTAGCAAGAAGCCAACAGGAAAGAAATCCTCTCAAATAATAGTGGGTTGAGGGACAGGGAGGGGGATATCCTCAGTTCATTACATGCTTTCAAATAAAGCTCTGGATATTCTTATACTTCCTTCAAGAATGCCTGGTATCCAAAGTTAAATCAGCAATAATAATTCAAATTATTTACAGATAATACAACACAGAGGGGTTATATAACTCAGTGGGGAAGCCTCTTATTCTTCCTGGCTTTTCAGTTAACAGGATCAGCTAAAGAAAAATTTATCATAATAGGCTACATAGAGGGGGGAAAAACATACTTATGTAAAGTAGAATTGCGGCTCTATCTTAAGTTGTCCATGAAGCAGGTAATCAGCTGGGTATTATTCTCACATCCTCCTTGGCTTTCTCTCTTTGTAATATTCCTCTTGGTCCTTGCTTGGGCTTTTTTTCTGTTGAAAAATTGCATCCATGCATATTTTATTTCCTTTCTGGGTAAACAGATGCAAAGCATGGAAAGGAAGTAAAAAGCAATAAGCCAAAAAAACAAAATTAAAGATAAAAGATAGGAATAGGAATAGGAAAAAGTCAATGGGTCCAGTTTACACCATTCGCTGGAACTTTTTATACATTTTGTCCTTGTAAACCGTCCTTACTTCCATTATCTCCTGCCTGCCTGCCTGCCTGCCTTCTCTTTCACTTTCTGGTCTTCCTCTGTCTCTCTCTCTGTCTCTCTCTTTCCTTCTTTCCTCCCTCCCTCCCTCCCTTACAATTTTTCCTTCTTCCCTCTCCTTCACCTCTCTCTCTCTCCTTCTTTCCTTCTCTCCCTTTCATTTTTCTTCTTCTCTCTCCTTCATCTCTCTCTGTCCTTCCTTCCTTCTCTCCCTTTCATTTTCCTTCTTCCCACTCCCTCCCTTCCTCCCTTCCCTCCCTCCCTCCTCTTTCATTTTCCCATCTTTCCTCTCCTTCCTCTCTCTCTCTCTCCTCCCTCCCTCCCTTATCATCTTTCCTTCTTCCCTTTCCCTCCCTCCCTCCCTCTCTTCCTTCCTTCTCTTTCATTTTTCCTTCTTTCCCCCTCCTTTCTTTCTCTCCTTCCTGCCTTCCTTCCTCCCTCCCTTCTCGTTTTTCCTTGTTCCCTCTCCTTTACCTCCCTCCTTCATTTCTTCATCCTTCCCTCCTTCCTTCCTCCTTTCATTCTTCCTTTCAGATATATATAGCAGTCCATTCATAAACATTGACCTGGGCACCATCCAATAAACAGTCCGTTTAAAACATGAAAGTTGGTATCCCGTAGATTGCTTTTACGGCTGTCCTCTTCTCACCTTCTCACCTCTTGAGGAACTCAAAAACTCCACCACAATGTCCCTGCTCTTCCCCTTTCTCTTGACCCCTCCACATTTTCTCCACACATTTGTTTGCAATTCAATCCTTATTCGTTCTCTCTCTACAGGTCCAAACCCTTCAGAACATTTCTTTTTCGTCAGTCACTTGTTTTTCTTGTTGAATTCACATTCATTCTTCCCCCGTTCCTTTTTTTATCCTATCTCCTCTTGTTTCACAACAGATACTCTCTCTCTCTCTCTTTTCTCTCTCTCTCTCTCTCTCTCTTTCTCTCTCTCTCTCTCTCTTTCTGCTCTGTTCTCATCTCATTCATGTTTTTATGTTTCTCCGGGCATACTCAGCTCCCCATCCATTAGCACTCTTAGCACGTTCATTAATTTCAAATGCATTCCTCACCATCTGTTTACCAGCACAGGTGTGTCTGAAAATGTCTTCATCCATTTCCCCATCTTTAGTAAACATTGAGTGAACATTGAGTAAACAAGATGAACAATTCATCTGCATGCTCTGGAATTATTATTATTTTAATCACTTTTAACTTTCAATCACTCATATTGTTTTCCCTGTCAAACACAACTTTCTTAGCCTTTGATCCATTAATTTTCAAATCTTTAATCCCTTTTGCATCTGAATATATCTCTAACACTCGCTAGAAATTATTTTTGAACTCAACCATTAAATACCATATCTGTATAGGAAAGCATAAATACATCCACATTATCAATGGAATGTAGGAGAATATAGAACGTAGAATAATGGAATTGGAAGGGACCTTGGAGGTCTTCTAATCCAAGCAGAAGACCCTATACCCAGGGGTGGGATTCAAATTTTTCAACAACCGGTTCTGTGGGCATGGCTTAGGTGGTAGGCGTGGCTTGGTGGTCATGTGACTGGGTGGACATGGCTTGGTGGTCATGTTATTGGCTGGGTGTGGCCAACTCAATATCACTCACATCGAGGCACGCATCTCCTCGCCTGGCCTCTCATGACTGTGGGGATGCTGCAACAGTTGTAAGTGTGAAAAAGGATCATAAATCACTTTTTTTCAGTGCCATTGTAACTTTGGATGGTCACGCCACACAAGCAAAGTACCAGAAAAGGAGGGGGGAAAAACTCCAGAGAAGTTCCTGAGATAGGAAGTCTAGCCCTGTCAAGAATGTAATAAGGGTTAACGGTGAGGCAGTTTCTGTAAGCAACACCAGAATGTTTCCTTCCTGCCTTCCTTACAGGATTAGGCCAGTAATTTCTTCTAACAACCGGTTCTCCGAACTGCTTAGAATGTTAACAACCGGTTCTAGCGAATAGATGCGAACTGGTAGAATCCCACCCCTGCCGATACCATTCGAGACAAGTGGCTGTCCAGTCTCTTTTTGAAAGCCTCCAGTGATGGAGCACCCACAACTTCTGAAGGCAAGCTATTCAATTGGTTGATTGCTCTTACTGTTAGGAATTTTCTTCCTCCTTACTTCTAGATTGTATCTCTCCTTGGTTAGTTTCTTGTCTTGGAAAATAGGTTGACCTTCTTGTCTTTGTAAGAGCCCCTCAGATATTGGAACACTACTATCATGTCTCCCCTAATCCTTCTTTTCATTAGACTACCTAATTCCTATAATCATTGGTATGTTTTAGCCTCCAGGCCCTAATAATCTTTGTCTCTTTTCTCTACACTCTTTCCAGAGTCTCAACATCTTTTTTATATTGTGGTGACCAGAACTGGATGCAGTTTTCCAAGTGTGGTCTTACTCTCACTATACTCAGGTTAGGTAGTAATAGGACATGGCATTATAATCAGATTTGGAAGAGTGGCAATCTCACAGAGTAGACCAAACCAACAAATCAACTCCCATCAGGCGCAAAGATTCAGGATCATACATTAAGTTCCAGTTAAGATGATTTATTGCTGATGTTTATATGCAAGAATCTAGTCAACTAACAATCAACACTAAACGGGCCCTAGATAAGAGGCAACAGAATTCAAGAGGGGTTGGTCTTAGACCATTTGTGGGAACCTGATGACTCTAAGCCGATGCATCCCAGAAGACAAACTCAGGATCCAAAAAGATCGTCACAAACTTGAACAATGGGCCCTATCCAACGAAATGAATTTTAATGTGGAGAAAAGCAAAGCTTTACATTTAGGCAGGAAAAATCAAAGGTATAGATGCAGATTAGGCGAGACCTGGCTCAAAAACGGTAATGGTGAGAGGGACCTTGGAGTCCTAGTGGATGATCAATAGAATGTGAGCCAGCCCTGTGCAACTGTAGCCAAAAAAGCTAATACGAACCTGGTGTCAATTCATAAAACATATTGTATACATGATTTATGGTTTGTCAACAGAAAGTGGGGGGGGGGAGTTTCAAAGAGCAGGCAGCAGTGTGGAATCGAAAGTACATTCCATTCATATTTTCTTCAAAGACTTATTAGATGACTGAAGCTTCTGCTGTGCAAAAATCGAATTGGAGAGCATGATTGATGACTCTTGGCTATGGACGTGTTTTGTTGGATGATACACCCAGAGGGGTGGGGTGGGGGAAAGTAGGATCAAGGGTGACAGTGAATTACATATCTCAGAGTTGGCTTCGCCCAGGTAAATGCTGGCATGTTAGCTTCTAATAAAAGATAAGTAGTTTGGGGAGTGTGGCTTGAGGCTCATGATTTAATTGAAGTAACTGCCGGAATCATGACACCTGGATTGTATAAACAGAGGCGTAGAATCAAGATCACGTGAAGTATTGATACCACTTTATAAAACCCTAGTAAGGCCACACCTGGAATACTGTAACCAATTTCGGTCACCATACTACAAAAAAGATGTTGAGACTTTAGAAAAAGTTCAGAGAAGAGCAAGACAGAGGTGGTATTCAGGAGGTTCTGACAAGTTCTGGAGAACCGGTAACGGAAAATTTGAGTAGTTTGGAGAACTGGAAAATACCACCTCTGACTGGCCCCGCCAACCCCATCTATTCTCTGCTTCCCAAGTCCCAGATGATCGGCTGGGTCTTCTTTTGTTGCCCTGCACAGGAGAACGGAGCTGGAAAGCAGGTTAGTGGAATGGGGAGGGAATGGGGATTTTGCAGTAACCTTCCCCTGCCACGTCCACCAAGCCACACCATGGCCACCAAGCCACGCCCACAGAACCTGACATCTTTGTCGGTCATAAAAAAAATTGAATCCCACCATTGAACAAAGATGGTCAAAGGCCTTGAGAGTAAACTATATGAAGAACGGCTGCAGGATTTGGGCTTAGCTAGTCTAAAGAAAAGAAGAATTAGGGATGACATGATAGCAATATTCCAGTATTTGAGGAGCTGCAACAAAGAAGAGGTGGGGTCAAATTTTTCTCCAGAGTACCGGAAGGCAGGACAAGAAATAATGGTTGGAAACTAATCAAAGAGAGAAGCAACCTGGAATTGAGGAGAAACTTCCTAATAGGACAATTAACCAGTGGAACAACTTCCCTCCAGAAGTCATGGGTGCTCCATCAATGGAGGTTTTTAAGAAATCATTTGTCTGAGATGGTATAGGTTCTCCTGCTTGAGCAGAGGGTTGGACTAGAAGACCTCCAAGGTCCCTTCCAGCTTCTATTCTGTTCTGTTCCATTCCATATTTTCTATTCTATTCTATTCCATTCCATTCTAATTCCATTCCATCCCATCCCATCCATCCATTCCATTCCATTCCATTCCATTCCATTCTATTCTATTCTATTCTATTCTATTCTATTCTATTCTATTCTATTCTATTCTATTCTATTCCATTCCATTCCATTCCATTCCATCCCACCCCATCCCATCCCATTCTATTCCATTCCATATTTTCTATTCTATTCTATTCTATTCTATTCTATTCTATTCTATTCTATTCTATTCTATTCTATTCTATTCTATTTCTATTCCATTCCATTCCATTCCACTCCATTCCATATTTTCTATTCTATTCTATTCTATTCTATTCTATTCTATTCTATTCTATTCTATTCTATTCTATTCTATTCTATTCTATTCTATTCTATTCCATTCCATTCCATTCTATATTCTATTTCATTCTATATTCTATTCAATTCCTTATTCTATTCTATTCTATTCTATTCTATTCTATTTCTATTCCATTCCATTCCATTCCATATTCTATTTCATTCTATATTCTATTCAATTCCTTATTCTATTCTATTCTATTCTATTCTATTCTATTCTATTCTATTCTATTCTATTCTATTCTATTCTATTCCTTATTCTATTCTATTCTATTCCATTCCATCTATTCCATTCCATTCCATCTATTCTATTCTATTCTATTCTATTCTATTCTATTCTATTCTATTCTATTCTATTCTATTCTATTCTATTCTGATGTATCATTTAACTTCACCTCCCACCTCTACCTGTTCTTCTCCTACTTCCGATTTTCTAACCCAAGCCAGCAATATTGTAGAATGAGAATTAACAGGTGGATGAATTGGATTTAGAAAATGCATGAGCACCAAGGATCTCATTGCCATCTTCTAGCGGATTGCAGTAAAGGGAAAGAAATTCCAAATTTATTTCTATTTTATTTTATTGAATATCTACATCATGTTAAAAGTCTCTGTAGTATTGCAAGAAATTAGGATTTACAATACGTACAGATGCCATAAAATACCTAGATT
This sequence comes from Notechis scutatus, assembly GCF_049901735.1. NCBI lineage: Eukaryota > Metazoa > Chordata > Lepidosauria > Squamata > Elapidae > Notechis > Notechis scutatus. Next base: position 259,636,432 of record NC_142010.1, on the reverse strand, counting down.
AATATTTTCCCCCAAATATATCACAGTGTCTTGAATTTAAAGTGCCCAAATGTATAAATGTAATTTCTATAGATATATCTCAGTGGCAAAAATACCCCTTGCCTTTAAGTTTTTAGGGTAAGATTAATATGAGTAAAATGAGTATTACATCAGGAGTAATGTAAATTTTAAGATAGATTTGAATGTTAATTCTTATCAGATACTTTATGCACATAGCCAATTAATGAGATAAATTTTGATGGCCAAAACGCCTTGAATAACTTTGACCAAAGTGAGTGATTGTGATGAAAGCCTACTAGATTTCCCATTTTGTCATTGGGTTTTCACTGTAACATCCACCTCTTTTTCTGGAATGTGAACTTTTTTGAATATTGCTCTCGCTATTGTGTAGGGGGTACAGTCTGAGCGCTAAAAATAACAGGTTCAGAATATTTCGCAATTAAATGAAATAATGTATTTTAAAGAAATGCGTATGTAGATTATGACTATTGCTGAGATCACTTTCTCAGACTCCTTTTTTTTAAATGATTTTTTTAATATTCTCAAAAAAATTTGGAAGTTTGTATTCAATTTATTTGTACTCAGAAAATAGGCACAGGTGGATGCATGATTGGTGTCGAAGGTACAGTACAATATAGTTGGGACTTACAACTATTTGATTAGGAGGATAATTTTTTATCCTTGATAGGAAGATAAAAATTGGACTGTGACTGTGCTACAAACCTCAATAATAACTTTTGAAAAGGCATAAGAACGAAAGCGTGAAGCAGATCCTTTAAAGAGGACACACTGTTTATTTATTTATTTGATTTGTCAATTGTTTACAAGATAATAAGTATAAGTGTATATACATAGTTATGAATACATGAAATGGGTACATATAAGAAAAATAAAAGAAAAATAGAAGAAACAATAGGACAGGGACGGTAGGCACGTTGGTGCGCTTATGCACGCCCCCTAGAGACCTCTTAGGAAAGGGGTGAGGTCAATGGTAGACAGTCTAAGGTTAAAGTTTTTGGGGTTTGGGGAAGAAACTACAGAGTCGGGTAGAGTATTCCAGACATTGACCACTCTGTTGCTGAAGTCGTATTTCCGGCAATCAAGTTTGGTGCAGTTAACCTTGAGTTTGTATCTATTGTGTGCTCTTGTGTTGTTATGGTTGAAGCTGAAGTATTCATTGACAGGTAGGACATTGCAATGTATGATTTTATATACCATACTTAAATCAGACCAAAGACGGCATAATTCAAGGTTTTCTAGTTTTAGAATTTCAAGTCTGGTAGCATAAGGTATTCTACAATGAGTAGAGGAGTGGAGAACTCTTCTTGTGAAATATTTCTGGACTTTCTCAATTGTGCTAATATCAGATACGTAATGTGGGTTCCAGACTGATGAGCTGTATTCGAGTATTGGTCTAGCAAATGTTTTGTATGCTCTAGTTAGTAGTGTGATATTACCAGAGAAAAAGCTACGTAGGATTAGGTTAACAACTCTTAATGCCTTTTTGGCTATGTAGTTGCAGTGGGCTCTAGCACTTAGATCATTAGAGGTGAGTATTCCAAGGTCCTTTACAGAGCTTGGGTCATCAACAAGATCTTGACTATTCAGCTTGTATTTTATTTTCTGATTTTTTTTTTGCCAATATGTAAGACAGAGCATTTATTTGTTGAGATTTGAAGTTGCCATTTGTTTGACCATTCAGATACATAGTCAAGATCTTTTTGTAGGGTAGCAGTATTGTCTGTGGTATTGAACAGCTTTACATCATCAGTGAAAAGAACGCAGTTGCTCTTAATATGATCACAGAGGTCATTTATGTAGAGTATGAAGAGAGTTGGTCCTAGAACACTACCTTGGGGGACACCACTATTGACAGGTACAGAATTTGATAGAACGCTCCCAATTTTGACCATTTGTTGTCTGTTTGCCAGGAATGCTTCTATCCAGTTATGCAGTTGTCCAGAGATACCATAAGATTTTAGTTTTAGGAGTAGTTTGTCGTGTACCACTGAATCAAAGGCTTTACAGAAGTCTATGTAGATTGCGTCTATTGCTTTGCACTGTGTGTCTATGCATCTGGGTATGCATCTTCTAAATACTCTTGGCTCCTGGCCACTTCCTGGACAAGTCTTGGAAGAGGTTTGTCGCTTCCTCCTTCCTAGAATGAAGATGTGTGTGTAAGGGGAGGAAGAGGGAGGGAGAGAAAGTGGGAGGGGCAGAGAAAGAAAAGGGGAGAGAGGAAGGGAGAGGGAGGGAGGGAAGGGGAGAAAGAAAAAGGGAAGAAGAGGGAGAGGGAGGGTGGGGAAAGGAGAAAGGGAGGCGGAGGGAGAGGGAGGGAGAGGGAGGAAAGAAGAGGGAGAGAAAGAGGGAGATGGGGGAGAGAAAAGGAGAGGGGAGGAGAAAGAGGGGAGAGAGAAAGAGAGAGAGATGGGGGCGAGGGAGGGAGGGAGAGGGAAAGAGAAGGAGAGGGAGGGAGAAAGAGAGGGAAAAAGAGGAAAGGAGAGGGAGGGGGAGGGAGGGAGAAAGAGGGAGAGAGAAAGAGAAGGAGGGAGGGGGAGGGAGGAAGAGATAGAGGGAAAGAGAGGGAGTGGGAGGGAGAAAGAGAGAAGAAAGAGAGAAAGAGAGAAGAGAGAGGGAGGGAGAAAAGGGGGGAGAGGGGGAGAGAGAGAGGACACGTTTACACAAACCACTACTTGTGCTGTTCCAAGAATTTTCTTCACCTCTCTCTTTCTCTCACCCACCGTTTCAGTTGTCTCAGCTGATGGCTTTTGCCCAAAGCTCTTTTTAATTCCGTATCCCCCAAATATTGGAGGGTTTTTTTCCCTCCATCCTTTGATTCCCTTGTTTCATCTGGATGGTGTTTTTGTTTTAAGAGAAGCAGAATGAGTCATTGGGTCTGAGTGGACATGTGTTGGCAGAATCTAAATGTCAAGAGGAAGGAGACAGATTTTTTTTTTTTCTCCAAGGATCTGGTGCCAGCTGGTTCTTCGGAATACGGAGGTAGTTTGTCAACAGGTGTTCTCAGCTGAGCAACTCAGTTAGGAAATCAAGCTTTAATGCCTTAAATTAAACTTGAATGAGTTTTAAAGCTTTAAGAACCAAATCCTTCCATTGTCATCATGTCCAAATTTTTAACAACATTGGGTTGAGGGGTCCTTGGTGCTCTCTGAGCTTGAATTGTTTGCTTGCAGACATTTCCTCACCAAACTAGGTAACATCATCAGTGCTAGAAGTGGGAGGTGTTTGATCTCAATTTATATTCTACTGGCTTTGCCCTGTCAATATTGGCAGAAAAGGTCTTGGTTCTTTAGTTGGGCTGTTTAATTAATTAATTAATTAATTTTATTTGTTTGTTTGTCAAACATGTGCAAGATAACAAGTACGAACATAAACAGGAACAAAGGGAGTAAATACAGATAAATGGGGACAGTAAGACAGGGATGGTAGCCATGCTGGAGCGCTTATGCACGCCCCCTTTAAGGACCTCTTAGGAATGGGGTGAGGTCCACGGTAGACAGTTTGAGGTTGAAGCTGTGAGGGGTTGAGGCTGTAACAACGGAGTTGGGTAGGGTGTTCCAGGCATTGACCACTCTGCTGTTGCTGAAGTCGTATTTTCTGCAATCGAGTTTGGAGCAGTTTACCTTGAGTTTGTATCGGTTCTTTGCCCATGTATTATTGTGATTGAAGCTGAAGAAGTCGTTGACAGGTAAGATGTTATAGCAGACAATTTTGTATACTATGCTTAGTATACAACACAGGCAGCACAGTTCCAGGTTGTCCAGGCCCAAAATTTTGAGCCTGGAGGCATAGGGAATTCTACTGTGAGTGGAGGAGTGGAGTACTCTTCTCGAGAAATAACTCTAAACCCGCTCAATTGTGTTAATGCCCGATATACAGTGTGAGTTCCAGGCAGACGAGCTGTATTCGAGAATTGGTCTGGCAAAGGTTTTGTATGCCCTAGTTAACAATTCAATGTTGCTGAAGAAGAAGCTACGCAAAATAAGGTTGATGTTAGCTTGTTTGGCACTTCCTTGAATAGGTTATTGTTTACTTCTTAATTGTTGGTCTGACGTTAATCTTGATGTTAATTGTTGCTCATCTGGGTGTTGATTGCTAGTAGGGAGGTGTTTGAGTCTTTTTTTTTTGTTCCCCTTTTGGCTTGTTAAATGTCTCTTTCAAATGGTTTGTTGAAGTTGTTTATGTCTATGTGTCTATTGATGGACTGTTTTGGACTTGGTTTGGTCTAGGATGGTGACATTGGTAAATTACCAGACAACTCCAGATTGCCATAAGATGGTAGCAAAGAGTTTACCATACCACTTTAATGCCATCATCTGATAATTGGAGGTATTGCAGCTCAGATCTGATTTCCTATTTAACAGCAAGTAACTCCTTCACACACACTTTGCTTTTCTCCACCTTTCTCCATCTCTCTTTCAACTCTTCCTGTCTCTTCCTCCATTTCTGAATAAATCTGCATTTCAAGAACCAGTGACCTGATGCTGCAGACACCCACAAACAGATATCAAAAACACAAGACACACTGCCTAGATAAAATATTTTATAAATATTTATAAATATAAATAAAATATTTCTATGGTCTTTTTAGAGTTGTCAACAGAAAGGGAGCGGGGAGCAGTGTGACAGCTTGCAAAACCAAAATTGCATTCCATAAATGTTTTCAAAGATAGTAACTAGGTGACCGAAGTTTCTGCCGTGCAAAATTCTAACTGGAGAACATGATTGATTAGTCTTGGCTATGGATGTGTCCCATTGGAGAATATGAATTATGATACAACCAGGGGGTGGGGGAAAACCAGGGTCAAGGGTGACAACGAATGATGTGTCTCAGAGTTGACTACTTTGAAGTTTTGGAAGTTTGGCTCGAGACTCGTGATTTAAATGGGAGTAACTGCCGGAATCCTGACACTCTGCTCTTAAGGAAGTCATGGTAAAGAAAAATATGGAATTAAAAAATATTTGGAAGATGCAATCAATATCTGTAGTTCTCAACCGTTTCCTTTCATGTTGGTTTCTCTAAATGCCATAATAAGCTATTTTTTTCATCTATTTTTTTTGCCCGTCTTCAGAAGGCTCTCCAAAAATGATCTAAGTGCCAGAGCTCGCTGTAACAACATTGCCAAAAAAGCATTAAGAGTTGTTAACCTAATCTGATGTAGCTTCTTCTCTGGTAATATTGTACTGCTAACTAGAGCATACAAAACATTTGCCAGACTAATTCTCGAATACAACTCATCTGTCTGGAACTCACATTGCATATCGGACATTAAAACAATTGAGAGAGTCCAGAGATATTTCACAAGAAGAGTCCTCCACTCCTCTACCAGCAACAGAATACCTTATACCAGGGGTCCCCAACCGGGCCGGACCGGACCGGGACCGCAGAACAAGCCTTACCGGGCGCTGGTTGCTGGGCGCCGCCATCTTTTGGTAAAAGTGCTTCCGGTGAGCTTTTCCGGGTAGAAAGCTCACCGGAAGCACTTTTCATCAAAAAGATGGCTTGCCTACGCTTCGTGAGCTTTTCCGGGTAGAAAGCCATTTCTACCCGAAAAAGCTCACGGAAGCGCATGCCGCCATCTTTTGACGAAAAGTGCTTCCGGTGAGGTCACCGGAAGCACTTTTTCGTCAAAAGATGGCGGCGCCAGTTGATGCCGGTGCCGGGCGCGGCGCTCACCTGATGCCGGTACCGGGCCGCGGCGTCGAAAAGGTTGGGGATCACTGCCTTATACTACTAGATTTGAAGTTTTGGGCTAAGACAACTTAGAACTACGCTGCCTTCGGTCTGACCTAAGTGTAGTACATAAAATTATCTGCTACGATGTCCTACCTGTCAATGACTACTTCAGCTTCAACCACAACAATGCATGAGCACATAATAGATACAAACTTAAAGTAAACCGTTCCAAAATCAATTGCAGGAAATACAACGTCAGCAACAGAGTTATCAATGCCTGGAATGCACTACCTGACTCTGTGGTTTCTTCCCCAAACCCCCAAAACTTTAACCTTAGACTGTCTACTGTTGACCTCACCCCATTCCTAAGGGGCATGCATAAGTGCACTAATGTGCCTACCAGAGGTGGTATTCAGCAGGTTCTGTCCCGTTCTGGAGAACCGGTAGCAGAAACTTTGAGTAGTTCAGAGAACCGGCAAATCCCACCTCTGACTGGCCCTGCCCTCATCTATTCTCTGCCTCCTGAGTCCCAGCTGATTGGCTGGGTTTTCTTTGGTTGCCCTGCACAGGAGAACAGAGCTGGAAAGCAGGTTAGTGGGGAGGAAATGAGGATTTTACAATATCCTTCCCCTGCCACACCCATCAAGCCACACCACGCCCACCAAGCCATGCGCACAGAACCAGCAGTAAAAAAATTTGAATCCCACCACTAGTGCCTACCGTCCCTGTCTTAACGTCCCCTTTTATTTGTACCCATTTCATGTAATCATAATTATGTTCTAATTATATCTGTTATCTAATACATGCTTGACAAATAAATAAATACTAATATACTAAATACCCTTTGCAGTCATAAAGGCCTCCAGTTTCGATCCATTGAGTTATGGCAGCTACTGAGAATTAAATGTGACCTTTGCAATAATGCTGTAGGTTAGGCCTGAGGCTAATTACTGCTTATCGACTGCGGATCGTTAGCCAATAAGCCAATCAATCAAAGGCCTCTTGATACTTCTTCCACACAAAGAAAAGGATTTTGCCAACCCCAAAGTTAATTCAGATTATAATTGACTGTGGGAAAGGGAAGGTAATCTTTCTATAAATAAGATGTGATGTGGTCAGAACATCTGAGAAAGTCAAGTGTTGACCTGTATATATAACAGTTTGTAGGCCTTTAAGAGATCTTGTGAGATCTTTGTTGCATCTACTTAGCCCAACCCACCTCATTGTTATGCCCCTGTCAGAGTCTGAATCCGAGGAGGAAGATGAACAGCTGACAGGGAATGGGAGTGTGGCTCTGTTGGCTGTGGAGGAAACTGGGGAAGGGCAAAGTCCGGCTGGGCAGAGCAGGAAAGAGGTAGAACAAGGGAGAGGGAGTTCAGAAGAAGATGCAGGCCCACTCCCTCTTCATCCTAGGCACGCAGGGAGGAATGGAGAAGAGAGCAACGTGGGTTGTGTGGTTTACAGGGGAGGAAAGGGCCCTGATTCCCTTCATTAGCCACACTTGGGAATGACAGTTTAAAAGAGGTTCATGCTGAGTGCAGCATCTGCTGGGAACAAACATGAGTCTATCTTGTGTTGACTTTGGTTATCTGTGTTCCTGCCATCCTCCCAACCAGGTTGAATTACGGCCGTTCCTTCACATCTGGAATTTCTTCTCTTGCCCTGCCGGACTAAATTACCTCATCTTGCCTTGATTGGACTTATAGTTACAGTTTTTGTTGACCATGTTTTGGACTTGATTTTCTGCAGCCAAAGGCTGTTCCCGGGGGAGTTTTTCTCCAGCCAGAAGGTAACCAGGACATTGGGGGCAAAGTTGGAGCTAATAAAGGGACTCCTACTGATTATCTGACTGTGTTGCCTTTGTGCCAAGCCCCAGGTCTTCACACCTCATGGTGTGTTTGCAACTGATAGGTAGACTAACTCACTGCAGGCTAGCTCACTGCTCACTCCAGGAGTTTGATTATGAGGCTGAGTCAGTCTTGAGCTGGTCAGGGTCAAATTGCTGCCAGTGAGCAGAATCAGTCTCCAATACTGCAGTCTAACTACTGTGCCACCATGGCTCACCACAAGATGATAGACAGATGATAGTTATAGACCAGTGGTGGCGAACCTTTTCGGCGCCGAGTGCCAAAATGGAAGTGGACACCGGAAATCGGAAGAGCAACTCCCTGGCATGCATGTGTAAGAGCACTGGAAACCGGAAGCTCAGTTTCCCAGCGCAGGCATGCACACCAGCCACCTGGTCTTCCGGTTTCTAACACGCATGTATGCATGAAGACCAGCTGACCGCCACATGCATGCGTGCCGGGGAGCTGCTCTTCCAGCTTCTGGCTCTCCCCCATGCGTGAAGACCAGCTGACCAGCACGCATGTGCTCATGGGAACCCGGAAGAGCAACGGGCAATGACTGGCATGCCTGGAGAGATGGCTCTGTGTACCACTTCCGGCACGCATGCCATACATTCGCCATCATGGTTATGGACAGACAGACTGATAGATGAGAGAGCATGATAGACAAATGATAGACAATAGATGAGAGATGAGAGAGAGGGAGGGAGAGATGCTATACCAATGACAGATGATAGTTATAGACAGATTGATAGATGAGAGAGAGATGAGAGATAAATGAGAGATGAGAAATGAGAGATGAGAGAGAGAGATGCTATACAGATGATAGATGATGATAGATAGATTGATTGATGATAAATAGATGATAGAAAGAGAAAGATGGATGATGCGTGGGTGGATAGATGGATGATAGGTAGGTAGGTAGGTAGGTAGGTAGGTAGATAGATAGATAGATAGATAGATAGATAGATAGATAGATAGATAGATAGATAGATGTTCTGTCCCACCTGTATCCATAGGTGAGAATCTCAAGTTCCAGAGTTCAAATACTTTACGCAAACAGAACCAGAGACAGAAGATTCAATTGCTCTGTTTTCACAGTCCTTTGGCAATCCTCCTAGAATCTGTCTGGCAATTCTGTATAGTCCGTAAATCACAACGCTGTAGTCAGACGCACTTCTTTCCAAGGCAAAATCCACTTTATTTCCAGCAAAGATTACGAACTCGTACGCTCCCTTATATCCTCTGAGAGAGGGCGTGTCAGTCTCATTAATTAATCCTTTGCTGGACGTCTCTTTTCTAATTGAGATTGACGTCTCAATCTTCTCCTAGTTCTGGCATCCAGCCAGCATCCGGCAGTTTCGTCACCGCTTGAAGCCTCTGACACACTTTCCTGATTAACAGTTAACACCTGAGGTGCAATCAGGAAGTAGATTCAGGGGAGGGAGTGGGACTCTGAAACCTCCAATAAATCAGGTTCATATCTCAGATCCAACTCCTCTCCTCTACTTGACTCCCCTCTAAGTCACTTAATAATGCAGGCTCGAATCTCAGTGCCAGATCTTCTTCATCACTCGAACCCACATCTGCTGACTGATCAGGTTCAAATCTCGGAGTCATAACAGACAGACAGACAGACAGACAGACAGACAGACAGATAGATAGATAGATAGATAGATGAGAGAGAGAGAGAGAGAGCAACAGCATTTAGACTTATATACCACTTCACAGTGCTTTTACAGCCCTCTCTAAGCAGTTTACACAGTCAGCCTATTGCCCCCAACAATCTGGGTCCTCATTTTATCAACCTTGGAAGGATGGAAGGCTAAATCAACCTTAAGCTGGTCAGGATCAAACTGCTGGCAATCAGCAAAGTTAACCTGCAATACTACATTCTATCCACTGCACCATCAGGACTCATATCCCAAAGGTGCTTTTTCAAGAGGCAAGTGGACTTTCTGGTTTTTCTTTGAAGACATTTCGTGTCTCATCCAAGAAGCTTCTTCAGTTCTGACTGGATGGTGGGGAATGGAAGGGTTTATACTCCTTGCAGACAGCTGGTCGTTTGTATCCTTTTTATAGAGTCCTTGAGGCCACTTGGGAGATTATCTGTGTCCTCAGGGTCACCTGAGTGACGCAAATGGGTGCATGGAGCCTTCTTGGAGCCGCTGAAAGGACTGTGTTGTTGATTGGAGATAGGTGGTGTCATATCCCTCTCCCTCTGTTGAGAGAGGGCTGTTCAGTTTTGGCATAGATGGCCTCTTTGACCCCTCTTTCAATCCAGCGGTCATGTCATGCCCCTGGTGGAGACTGACTCTCTGAGGGAGAGGAGGAACAGCCAACAGGAAGTGGAAGGGTGGCTCCAGAGGTGGTGGAGGAGGCTGGGGAAGGGCAGAGGCCGGCTGAGCAGTGAGAGGAGGGCCCAGACCCATCCCCTATGCATCCTAGGGCACGCAGGGAGGAGAGGATAAGGGAAAGACGTGTTCTACTCAGGAGGAGAGAGCCATGATCCTCTTCATGGGATGCAGGTGTGAGAACTGCATAAGAGTTTGGACCTGCGTGCTAGCAAACGCTGGAAACAAAGAGTGTTTTATTCCTGGATGAGGTTTATCTTGATTGGCGTTCTTCCAATGGACTGTACCTGGTTATCTTCTCGAGGTTTGAAATTAATTATCCTGGTCTGTCGTGGAACTTTCTTCAGTGCGGTTTGTTTTTGTTTTTTTTTATTGCTTCATTATCTGCTATTTGAGTTTGGACTGTATTTCTTTCGTTTGGAATGTTATTTTGGAAAGAGTTTAACCTCCAACTGTGAACAATTGAACAGTGAAGCCAAGTTGAAGGCATTAAAAAACATTTATTTACGTTTTGGTTTTTGTTACGTTTGTGGTACACTCCAGGTCATCACAGGTCCTCTCTGTCCAGTTGCCTCTTGAAAAAACACCTTTGGGACAATCATGAGCTGGATGAGGTGAGAACCTTAAGATTGGACTTAAGCATAGTACATAAAATCATAGGTTACAACGTCTTACCAGTTAATGAATATTTCAGCTTTAACAACAACCACACAAGAGCACACAACAGATATAAACTAAATGTAAACCGCTCCAAACTCGATTGCAGGAAGTACGATTTCAGCAACAAGAGTGGTCAGTATCTGGAACCCACTACCTGATTCTGTTGTCACCTGCTCAAATTCCACTCCTTTACCTTCAAACTAACCTCTATTGACCTCACCCCATTCCTAAGAGGTCTGTAAGGGGCGTGCATAAGCACACAATCGTGCCTACCGTCCCTGTCCTATTGTCCCCAATTATTAGTCCCTATTTCTTGCATTTCAACTTATGTTTATTCTTGTTTCTGTTCTGTTGTAAGCTTTTGAGAAATAAATAAATAAATAAAATAAACCTTAATAGAAGTCAGGGCTCATAATAAAAGCTACTCAAGAGTTCTTTAGATGTTCTTGTGTCATGACATTATGAGGACAGATATACCATGCTGGCAAGGAAAAGCCAAACTTACTTCCAGATGGTTGCCTTCTGCACAGTGTCAAAAAATGTTTTGAAACTATTCTATCCTACTCAACTGAGACTTTGTGGTTAAATAAAAAGAGAGAGAGAGAGAGAGAGTTGAAATAAGCAGAAGGGTGATGAAAGAAACGGCAGGGAAAGATGAGAAAGAAAGAAACTGAAGACAACATCTGGACTAGACATTATCTCACTCCGCATTTTCAAGCCAACGTACAAGCTTATTTATCATTTGATTTTTAAATTAAAAAAAATCCATGGACAAAAGTATACTGCAGGGGAAAAACATTAAAAAAATGCATGTATTCATGAAAATAAAAACACTAGGGAATTTTGTTGGCAAAAAAGCTCCAGACCTATGAGGCAACACTGCAACAAACATTCATTATTATTTTTTAATGGAATGACGACCTACATCTATATTTCCTACAAACAGGGTTTTTTTTGAGGGGGGAATCAACCAGCTATTTTGACTTATATGCAAAAAGGAGGAAAAGGAGAAAAATCCCAAATTAACTGTTAATGTGTTGCTGGTCATAAGTAAAAAAAATAAACCTGTTGTGTTGTGCACTTAGGGTTTACAACTGATGCATCTTGAGAAAAAAAGAAAGAAAGAAAGAAAGAAAGAAAGAAAGAAAGAAAGAAAGAAAGAAAGAAAGAAAGAAAGAAAGAAAGAAAGAAAGAAAGAAAGAAAGAAAGAAGAGGAAGTAGGAAGGGAAGGAGCAAGGAAGGAAGGACAGAAGAAAGAGAAGGAAGGAAGGAAGGAAAGAAAGAAGGGGAGAAGGAGGATGGAAGAGGGAAGGAAGGAAGGAAAAAGAAAGAAAGAGGAGAAGGAGGGTCAGAAGGGGAAGAAAGGAAGGAAGAGAAAGAAGATGAGGGGAAGGGAAGGAGCAAGGAAGGCAGGAAGAGAAAGAAAAGGAAAGAAAGAACAAGAAGAGGGAGGAGGAGGAGGAGGGAAGGGGGAGGAAGGAAGGAAGAAAAGAAAGAAAGAAGAGGAGGAGAAGGAGGAGGAGAAGAAGAAGGGATGGGAAGGGGAGGAAGAAAGAAAGAAAGAAAGAAAGAAAGAAAGAAAGAAAGAAAGAAAGAAAGAAAGAAAGAAAGAAAGAAAGAAAGAAAGAAAGAAAGAAAATTCCTCATGGGTTCATTTACAGAAAGATTTTGTTTAACAAAGACTCTTCCCCAAATTCGGACCAAATGTTTTGCAGCCCTGAAAATGCTCAGCCTTAAATTGCAGGCATTGCAAAGCAAGCATTTTATTACCAACGGTCTTTTCAATCTCCACATTTCATGCCGATATCTCTTATATATATAAGAGACAATATATATATATATATATATATATATATATATATATATATATATATATATATATATATATATATATATATATATATATATATATATATATTAATAGAGTAATCACTTTAAGCAGGAAAGAAATCGCAGTGGGGTCATTTGTTTGCTTGCCACATGTTATATTAGCTATAAAGTAGCCAACAAATATATTACATTTTTTTTTTAAAAAAAAGGACTTCAGAGAAATGTAACGCCAGTGATTATGCCTAAAGGGGTTTTAAGATGATGAGACAGTGAGCCAATTAACTTTATTTGCCTTACAGAAAATTGGTTGAATCATGTTCAGGTTTGCACTATTTGCATTTCAAGACCTTGAAACAGCTGGGTAGGGTTGGAAATAGATTTTGCAAGGGGGGGAAGAGAAGGTAGAATTGTCCATGAAAAGATACACCCTTTATAATCTGCTTTCTCTTGTAAGAAGTTAGCACCCACCCCTCTCCTAGGAAAATGAAATATTTTAGGATATACTAAAAAGGCAGAATATTTCCCCTAAAAAGAGAAGTAGAAACTCAGAAGCAGGAGCTCACGTCAAAAGCAGAACTCACCCTCACCTTTGTTAATGGGTGGGCCATTAAGGCCTGGGCCAAAGTATTCTACATAACAAAGCCCTCTGCCCATCTCACCACATGGCCTGGGAAGATTGCATCAGCCAGCACTCAGGTGAAGCCATGTAGTCCAGACCAGTGGTCACCAACCAGTGGGCCGGGGACCATTGGTGGTCCACGAAAAAAATTTGGTGGTCCGCAGAGAAATGTCGCCCCCAAAACAATTAATCCAGGCTGCATGGGAACTCAAGGCTGCACCACCCACATGGCCCACGGGAACACAAGGCTTGCATCACTTGCATTGCAAACAACACAAGGTAGTGAGGGGAGGGGGGAAAGGGCAGAGGGGGGCAACTTGCCCCATGCGCCCCACGCATCTGGCCTGGCCACCGGGCTGCTTCTTTCCGCTTCTTTCTTCTTCTGCTTTTGGCTGCACGCAAGGAAAGCAGCAAAAGTCTTTCTTTCTCTCCCCCAAACTCTGCCAGAAATGAGTCTTTGGGACCCTGCAAGGCCTCCTGCTCCAAGAGGCTGCACCGGCAAAGACTCATTTCTGGCGGAGTTTGGGGGAGAGAAAGAAAGACTTCGGCTGCTTCTGCTGCTTTCCTTGCATGAAGCTGAAAGTCTCTCCCCCTGAGAATGGAGCTGGAGACGTTATCCTGCAATCCCAAATAAAGAATGACCAATTGGTAGGAAAACGGAGTGGGGAATTTTCCTGCAGACTTTTTGGGGGATTTTCCCAGGGTATCTGCTGCTTTTTGCAGAGACTCTGGGAAAACGTCAGCAAGCCACCGTCAGTCAAAATTCATATGAGTGGTCTGCGGGATTTAAAATTATGAATTCGGTGGTCCCTGAGGTCCAAAAGGTTGGCGACCCCTGGTCCAGACAAAGCCTACAAAGTTAGCTAAGACCACCACCCCTGGGAGTCTGACAGCTAATGGGATACATTTCTTACACAGGAACAGGAAACATTAAGGTGGGGCCAAACAGAGGGTATAAAACTAAGGGTCACTCAGCATCTTGGCTCCTTCATTTCCTTCACCTTGAAGCATGTGATCGTCCTTTTCACTTTGGAGCTCCAAGCCATGTGGTCCTGTCCACCATTAAACCATCTTTCCAAACAGCCTCCATGTTTCTTGGAAACTGAACCCAGAAGGATATTTCTTCCAACACTCTCTTTCCCAAAGAAGACACATTTTAATTTTTTTTCTTTTTTTGCCATTTTTAAGCTGGGGAGGGAGAATGGAGCGTATGTAGTGTGGGAACTGGGAAAAAAAGAAATTAGTAGAATAAAATTTGTTGGAATTTGGAAACAACAGGGTCTGTAGGGATCACACATGTGTGGGATGAAAGACATACAGAAGGGAACGGGAGGGAACCTTCCATTTTTGCCTTTTGGCATTTCTGCGTTGCACAATTAAGCATTAGAGAAAATACTTTTTTTTTCTTCAGACTTGTCCACTTGAAGATTTGTGGGCTTCAACTCCCAGCATGCTGGCTGGGTTGGTGGGTGGGGGACTTCTGGGAATTGAAGTCCACACACCTTAAACTGGCTACGTTTGCAAAACGCTGGTTTTAGAGCAACGAACTGAAAAGCAGGTTTAAGGTTTGTCTGCTGAGGGGGCTCGCAGATTTGTGCAGAAATCTCCTGCCTACAAAATTCAGGCTGTTGCGTTGCTTCTTTTCCGGGAGTTGTTGCTTGACAGGTTCACACAACAAGAATGGCAAAGAGCTCGGCCCAGCCATTTTATTCCTGGGAGGTGAGCCAAGATGTTTAACTTTGGGAGGTCTCAGCAGGAATCAAGCTTTATTAAAAACATTCTCCTCCTTTGTCGTGAAAGAAATTTCGGGGCAGTGGTTAAGGCATCAGGTTAGAAACTAGGAGAGTGTGAGTAAGGCTGGTCCCACCTAAGGTGTAAAAGCCAGCTGAGTGACATTGGATCAATCACCAGGAGAGTGTGAGTTCCAGTTTCACCATAGGTATAAAAGCTAGCTGGGTGACTTTGGGCCAACCACCAGGAGACGGTGAGTTCTAGTCGCACCTTAGGCACAAAGGCTAGCTGGGTGGCCTTGGGCCAATCACCAGGAGACAATGAATTCTAATTCCACCTTCGGTATGAAAGCCAGCTGAGTGACATTGGGTCAATCACCAGGAGAGTGTGAATTCTAGTTTCACCATAGGTATGAAAGCTAGCTGGGTGACTTTGGGCCAATCACCAGGAGACTGTGAGTTCTAGTCGCACCTTAGGCACAAAAGCTAGCTGGGTGGCCTTGGGCCAATCACCAGGAGACAGTGAGTTCTAGTCCCATCTTATGTATAAAAGTCTATAAAAACTAGGAGACTATGAGTAAGGCTGGTCCTACCTTAGGCGCAAAAGCCAGGTGGGTGATCTTGGGCCAATCATCAGGAGACAGTGAGTTCTAGTCCCACCTTTGGTATGAAAGCTAGCTGGGTGATGTTGGGTCAATCACCAGGTGACTGTGAATACTAGTTTCACCAGAAAGTTGGCTGGGTGACTTTGGGCCAATCACCAGAAGAGGCCAGAAGAGAGTGTGAGTTCTGGTCTCTGCTTAGGCATAAAAGCCAGTTGGGTGGCTTTGGCATTTTGATTCGGGAACAAAGGAGCGATTCGGGGCATGCCGTTTTCCCGCCACTAAAAGCAACGTTCTCTCCCCTATGACAGAACTACGAAGAGATCCGCAAAGCCCTCGAGCAGTGCAGCATCGGGAACGACATCGAGTGTTTTGTACATATTCGCAAGACCGGCAACCTCCCTCCAGGTAAAGAGACAAGTGCCCGAGATCTCCGTTTCAAACGGTGCTCAATTCCAGTCTTTAAAACACGGTTCTGTAAAGGAATTTGGAGGTGATTTGGGGGAAGGGAGGGGAAAGGTATAAGGGATTCATGGAAGAGGAAGAAAAGACGACAGTCCAGAGCTAGAAAGGAGCATGAGAAAGAAACTCTAGGTAACCCTATCTTGATTTTCTTTAGCATAAGAGGCGATAATGAGAAACTTGGACGGGCTTTCAAGTTTCTGTTATTATACCCGACTGCAACCCCAGAATCCTTCTGTGCCTCCTCCTTGATCTGGTTTGAACTCGAAAGGCTGATACCAATTTTAAACATTTGTCTCTCACTGCTTCCTCTTACTCCACTCCACTTCATTTTTTTCTGGCTGTACAGCAAATTATATAGCAAAATTCATAATCGGGGTAGTTATATCCATCCATATAACAATCAATACAGCCGCTACACAAGCTCTACAATACTCCCAAGTCCCCCGTTTGGCTTAGGATTAAGGCACTAGGCTACAAACCAGAAGACTGTGAGTTCTAGTTCTGGAAGCCGGTTGGGTGACTTTGGGCCACTCCCCAGGAGATGTTGTAAGTCAAGGACTACCTGTGTAGTGTTTATTGTCGGCACTAGAAGTGGGAACCCAGCGGAGAGTCACAAATGCATTTCAGCATTAAAAGCGTGCCACAATTGTTGTTGGGATGGACTTGAAGTCTCGTCCACTGAATAAAATGCAAATTGGGACTTTGTGGCTTTAATCGTAATCATACTTGATTAAAAGCAGGGATTGCCTTCTCTCGTTCTTGCAATAACCTCATTTTTTGCGGGCAGTTAATAATTAATTTAGAAGAATTACCATTTCAGTAAGTCAGGACCCATTATTTATTCAATGTAATTAAAGAATTTATTAGGCGACTAATCAGTTGTAGACACCAGGCGTGTGTGTGTGTGTGTGTGTGCAAGGTGGCGAACGATTCATTTATATCA
This sequence comes from Notechis scutatus, assembly GCF_049901735.1. Lineage (NCBI taxonomy): Eukaryota > Metazoa > Chordata > Lepidosauria > Squamata > Elapidae > Notechis > Notechis scutatus. The sequence goes on along the minus strand of NC_142010.1, from coordinate 259,619,687 downwards.
GCTAACCCCGACCTGTGTTTGAAAATAGTTACACTTGTTTTCACAGAATGTATTAATACATTAATTGACATCCAGACAATTAGGAGGCAGAAAAGATAGTAGTGGATCTCCAAATCACACACGCCTTGCCTTGCTATTAAATAGCAACAGCACTTATATACCGCTTCCCATTGCTTTACAGGCCTCTCTAAACAGTTTCCCAATGTCAGCCTCTTGCCCTCAACAATTTGGCTCCTCATTTTACCCACCTCAGAAGGATGGAAAGCTGAGTCAACCTTGAGCTGGTCAGGATCGAACTGTTGGCAGTCGGCATAATTAGCCTGCAATACTGCACTCTAATCACCCTGCTACTCCAGCTCCTTTTGCAACAAAGAATAAAAATTTAAATTTAAAAATGCAACGTATTCCTGTTTCTATCATGAGGGTGCCAAACCTACTATTCTTATTTTTTTTTAATCATTTTTTGATATTTCACGGTGAATAACAGAATAACAAAGTTTGGAAGAAAACTTGGAGGTCTTTTAGCCCCCTGCTCAAGCAGAGGACCCTATTCCTGTGATGGCAAACCTATGGCACGCATGCCACAGGTAGCACACAGAGCCATTTGTGGTGGCACACAAGCTGCAGGCAAATTTACCTCACTGCTCATCTGATTTTCAGCCGGTTTGAGTCCTTTTTTCGGCCTCCTAAAGGCTTGAGGAAGGCTTCTGCAGGCTTCTGCAAGCTTTGCAGGCCGAAAACTAGCCCTGTTTCATCACTTCCGGTATTTTCGGAAAAACAGGAAATGACAAAACGGGGACAGTTTTTGGCCTGCAAACCTTGCAGAAGCCTGCAGAAACCTTCCTCAAGCTTTTGGGAGGTCGAAAAAAAAGCCTCAAACCAGCCAAAAATCAGCTATGAGGCACAGTGCAGGTAAGAGGGCAGTGGGGGATTGGGGGTGGGATTGCACGCGCATGCGTAGGGGATGTGAGGGGGGCACATTGCCTTCTGGGTGCTGGCATGTGAGCACAGGAACCCAAAAAGGTTAGCCACCATTGCCCTATTCCATTTCAGAAAAGAGGTTGTCCAATCTCTTCTTAAAAACTTCCAGTGATGGGGCATCCACAACTTCTGGAAGCAAGTTTAATTGTCCTCACTCTTAGGAAGTTTCTCCTGAATTCCAGCTTACTTCTCACCTTGGTTAGTTTCCATCCATTGCTTCCTGTTCTGTCTTCTAGTGCTTTAGAAAATAAGTTGACCCCCCTCTTCTTTGTGGCAGCCCCTCAACTCCTGGAATACTGCTATCATGTCACCCCACCCCCCCAATTCTTCTTTTCTTTAGACTAGCCAAACCAATTCCTGCAACCATTCTTCATATCTTTTAATGAAGGACAGAAGATAAGAGTTGAAAGGGGCTGCCACAAAGAAGAGGGAGTCAAGCTATTATCCAAAGCACCTGAAGGCAGGACAAGAAGCAATGGGTGGAAACTAGTCAAGGAGAGAAGCAACCTAGAATTAAGGAGGAATTTCCTGACAGTTAGAACAATTAACCAATGGAACAACTTGCCTCCAGAAGTTGTAAAAAATGCTCCAACATTGGAAGTTTTTAAAAAGAGGTTGGATAACCATTTGTCTGAAGTTGTGTAGGGTTTCCTGCCTAGGCAGGGGGTTGGACTAGAAGACCTCCAAGGTCCCTCCAAGTTTTGGTCACCACACTATAAAAAAAGAGGTTGAGACTCTAGAAAGAGTGCAGAGAAGAGCAACCAGGATGACTAGGTGTTGTGGCTCCGGACTTGGATTCAGCTCCTGTGGCTGATATGAGCTCAAGTGAGGAGGACATGGCAGAGAAATATGAGCCAGCATGGCTCAATGATTGGAATGATAATCAGGAGGAGGAGATGGACGTGACTAGAGAGGACAGACCTGATTTAGTAGAATGGTCAGGACCTTCGACCTCCTCTGGTTCAGTATCTGATCATCAGCCGGGAATGGCTGACAGAGAAGTTTTAAGAGAATCTTCAAGTGGAGATGAGAACTTGGAGAATTGTTGGTTAGATGTCAGGAATAGACGCCGCTTTAAGAGGCAAGATCAGCTGGAACGCAGGAGAAGGGCAAGTCAGTAATTAGGGAAATTAACTGTTGCCCTAATAACTATAAAAGGATCCGCCTGAGTTTGAAAATTTGTCAGGAACAAAGCGTTTAATTTACGTGGAGAAGCAATGGTCAAAGCTCGGAGGCTTGTGGATTTAAGCCAGGATTAATGTGCTGTAGACTGTGAATAATAGCAGCTGTTATCTTCTGAAACTCCTCTTTGTTTGTTTTGCTTTTGAGGACGACTGCTTTCGGCGTTGCTTATTTGATTTTGAAGGTGGGACATAACAACTAGGGGACTGGAGACTAAAGCATATGAAGAACAGTTACAGGAACTGGGCATGGCTAGTCAAGAGAAGGACCAGGGGAGACAGGATAGCAGTCTTCCAATATCTGAGAGGCTGCCACAGAGAGGACGAAGGGGTCAAGCTATTTTCCAAGGCACTTGAAGGCCAGACAAGGAATAATGGATGGAAACAATCAACCAATGGAACAGAAGTTCCCTCAGGAAGTCATGGGAGCGCCATCACTTGAGACTTTCAAGAAGAGGTTGGACTGCCATTTGTCAGAAATGGTGTAGGGTCTCCTGCTTGGGTGGGGGGTTGGACTAGATGACCTACAAGGTCCCTTCCAACTCTGATTATCTGTTATCTGTTATCTGTCCATTCCAACTCTGCTATTCTATTCTATCCATAAAGGAAAGGGACCTTGGAGGTCTTCTAGTCCAACCCCCCGCTCAAAGTTCAACCATGGGTTGTTATATGCTTCTTTTATGGCTTGGTGAGTTGTGCAGCTCCCAAACTACTGAGTTAATTTGTAGCACAGCATGTGCTGCCATCCCAGAAAATGAATTCATCCAGGAGCCGAGTTGTGCATGTTGTGTGTTATTGTGTATGCTGGGCCTGTGCTCTCCCATGCCACTGACTATTACTAATCACAATCTTCTTTTGACAAAAAGATTTGGTCGTGTTCCAAGGGGGAATATACAGAAAAAGAATATTTATTCAGCTCATCCGCCAAAGCGAACACAATTGAAATGTATTGTGTGTTTCTTTTCACTAAAATCCTGCTTCTTATTCCATTCATTTTCCTGATGGCATATATTACCGGGTCTTGGATGTTGCGTTCCTACCATTTGTATTTTATTTATGTACACATCCTTTCAGGGCTTCTGTGAATCTGCATGCTTGCATTAATGTGCATGGGGGTAGATGCATAACCAATATGTCTTCTGAAATATTTAGAAAGTCTTTACTGCAACAGTACTAACAGAGTTGGAAGGGACCTTGGAGATCATCTAATTCAGTGGTTCCCAAAGTGGGCAGTACTGCCCCCTAGGGGGCAGTGGGATCCCTTAGGGCAGTGATCCCCAACCTTTCTTATGCGCGGCCCGGTATCCCCAACCTTTTTATGGCGCGGCCCGGTACCGGCATTAGCTGGGCGCCGCCATCTTTTTGATGAAAAAGTGCTTCCGGTGAGCTTTCTACCCGGAAAAGCTCACCGGAAGCACTTTTCATCAAAAGATGGCGGCGCCTAGCAAAACCAGCGGCCCGGTAGGACTTTTCCACGGACCGGTACCGGTCCGCGGACGTGGTTGGGGACCCCTGCCTTAGGGGGATACTAAGAGGCAAGGGGGCCAGCAGGGGGCGTTAAGAGGCAAGGGTTTGAGGCGCTGGCCCCGCAGGCTTACCACATTGACGAACCAAATTAAATTCATTGCAGAGAAAAGTCCTACACTTAGGCAAGAAAAACCCAAAGGACACATATAGACTGGGTGAAACCAGGCTCAATAGCAGTAACTGTGAGAGGGATCTTGGAGTCTTAGTGGACAACCAGGTAAATATGAGCCAGCAGTGTGCGATGGCAGCCAAAAAAAGCCAATGCAATCCTAAGTTGCATTAACAGAGGGATACAATCGAGATCAAGTGAGGTACTGATACCACTCTATAAAGCATTAGTAAAACTACACCTAGAATATTATATCCAGTTTTGGTCACCACACTATAAAAAGATGTTGAGGCTCTAGAAAGAGTGCAGAGAAGAGCAGCCAGGATGATTAGGGGACTGGAGGCTAAAACATACAACGAACGGTTGCAGGAACTGGGCATGGCTGGTCTAGGGAAGAGAAGGACCAGGGGAGACAGGATAGCAGTCTTCCAATATTTGAGGGGCTGCCACAGAGACGAGAAGAGGGTCAAGCTATTTTCTAAAGTGCCTGTAGGCCAGACAAGGAATAATGGATGGAAACTGAACAAGGAGAGATTCAACCTGGAGATAACGAGAAACTTTCTGACAGTGAGAACAATCAACCCATGGAACAGAAGTTGCCCTTGGAGGTTGTGGGAGCGCCATCACCTGAGACTTTCAAGAAGAGATTGGACTGCCATTTGTCAGAAATGATGTAGGGTCTCCCGCTTGGATAGGGGGTTGGAGTAGATGACCTACAAGGTCCCTTCCAATTCTGATTATCTGCTATTTATCTGACTGTTGCACCGCTCCGGTGCCGGTGCCTCGAACGTGGCAGTGGCGGCGCATTTGAAATGTAGAGCAAAGCCAGACTGGCTTTGGTCTACTTTCCCGGCATGCCTGCGGGGCCAGCGCCTCGAACACGGCGGTGGCAGCACATTGGGAAAGTAGAGCGAAGCCAGTCTTCTAGTCCAGCCCACTGCTCAACCAGGAGACCGTACACCATTTTAGGAAAATGGTTGTCCAATACCTTCTTTAAAACCTCCAGTGTTGGAGTATCTACAACTTTTTTAAAAAAATTAATTGAGTATAAAAATTAAAAAATAGTGAACATGGTGGTCGTCTTTGATATACATTTCTGTCAAAATATTTTGCATTTAGAAATTTTCAAAAGATATATACATATATACATTTGAGCTTTGTAGTTCTTTTTCTTATTTTTCAAATAAAAAGTGGAGTACCTACAACTTTTGAAGACAAGCCGTTCCACTGATTAATTGTTCTCATAGTCAGGAAATTTATCCTTAGTTCTAGGTTGCTTCTCTCCTTGATTCATTTCCATCCATAAATTCTTGTCCTGCCCTCAGGGACTTTGGAGAAAAGCTTGATTCCTTTTCCTTATGTCAGCCCCTCAAATATATAGCTTTCTGAACTGATTCCAAAATCAATTCAAATCCATCAAAAAGAGGATAACACAACAGCAGAGTGGATTCTCATGGATACAATTATGGAAAACAGCTTTTAGTTTCCTTCCAAATTTTCTTCCAAGTTTTTTTTTTTCTTTTTGAAGTTTGGTAACCTAAGATCTATCACGCAGCCACCTCTTCTCTAATGGTAAATATTTCTAGTTTTTTCACTGATCACGCTAATTATCCTTAATGATCTTCTCTAAGCCTCCTTCCTTTGTCCAAGTCATTATTTAAGTGTGATCTAAACTAGACCTCATATCTGAAGTAGTCAGGACAAATTACAGTTTATTTTGGTCAAAGACACTGAACATTGAAAGAAACAATTAAGTAACTGTTGCCCAGTTTAAAAAAAAAAAAAGGAAAACCAGATATCAAATATTAGCTGAAGGAATACCACAGAATATTTTTGTCACTAGTATTTCTTGGGTGACTTGGGTCTCTAAAACTAGGAAACAGAATGTTATTTCTCTCAAACTAAGATATAGAAGTAAAATTCTAAGGTAAAAATAAGTTAAATAATATCAAATGACATCAATCAATATCTCTATATCTACTTATATAACAATAGCAGTAGCAATAGCACTTCAACTTATATACCACTTCACAGTGCTTAACAGCCCTCTCTAAATGGTTTACAGAGTCAACCACCCCCCCACCAATTGGGGTCCTCCTTTAACAAAGCGGCCTGGTGGTGGGACGCTGGCGGAGGGGGAGGGTGAATTTATATTTATTTCCAAGTAGGGGGGGGGATTTAACGCGTAAGTGGTTTACAGAGTCAACCAATTGCCCCCAACAATCTGGCTCCTCATTTTCCCCACCTCAGAAGGATGGAAGGCTGAGTCAACCTTGAGCTGGTGAGTTAAACTGCTGGCAATGTGCAGAATTAGCCTGCAATACTGCATTCTAACCACTACACCACTACACTCTTAGATAGTGACTTATAACTAAGTGACAGTAGCACTTAGACTTATATACCACTTTACAGCCCTCTCTAAATGGTTTACAGAGTCAGCCTATTGCCCTCAACAATCTGGGTCCTCACTTTACTGTCTGCGGAAGCGGGGAAGGCAGAGTCAACCTTGAGCCGGTGAGAATGTAACTGCCAGGGTGTTGTTGGGTATAAACGTTGTGAGTTAAGTGTGTTCACTTAACTGTAAACAGTTTTTGGGTGGTTGTAAAATCACCATAAGAGGGGCAAGAGGTCCTGTTTGTGCTTTTCTGGATCTGACAATGAAGGTGATGGTGAAAACGCTGTTTGCTGAAAAGAAGAAAAGGGGGTTTCTCATCTCGACCAAAAGGATTCACTGGCGTTGTTGTAAGTTAATGACCTCTTTTGACACTGGCTGCAAACTGATAACCCCGGACGCTGACTTAGGATGATATATGGACGTTTTGACATGACCGCTGGAATAAAACATTAACGCACAGGTCTGTCTACGAGGTAAGCTCTACAACGTTTCTCCATATCGCCTGTCCTAGACTGCGGCCGTCTCTGGGTGTATCCTAACTGCCAAACTGTAGGCAGCTGGCAGTCAGCAGAATTAGCCTTCAATACTGCATTCTAACCACTGCGCCACCATGACTATATATTGTATTTGATGACTATATATTGTTATTGGAATAAGGACACCTGCCCAAAGCAGGTGTCCTTATTCCATCCTGACTAAATGGTTGTCCAATCTTTTCTTAAAATCCTGCAGAGATGGAGCCCCACAATACCAGGAGACCAGTTATTCCACCGACTAACAGTTCTCATTGTCAAGAAACTCCTCCTTATTTTCCAGGTCAGATCTCCCTCTAATGAGCTTCTACCTTTTCTGACCTAGGTTTCCCCAACAGCACGAAGCCGGCTCCTCATCCCGATAAACCCCTTTTATTTAGTTTACAGTGAAATTCCTCTCCAGCAAAGTCCCAGCCAACAGTCTTTCAAGACAATTCACAGTTACAGACCTTTCTCAGGCTTGGAGAGTTGCCAGGCCGATATCTTTCAGGTGCCACACTGTAGCCGACAATAATTGGCAAGAATGCAGGAACCGATCTTCACCCAAATGAACTAATTGTCTCCTGCAAAAACCCTACTCCCATTTTGCTCCTCTTTTATTCCCTATGGGAGGGGCCATTCACCGTCCACCTGTGGCTTCACTCCCAAGTCGACCCTTGTTCCTTAGCTGTTCCCTTCTTCTGGCAGCTCTGTGCATGCACACACTGGGAACAGGCTCCAGCTGCTCTTCTCCCTCACTGACGTCCAACTCCAAAGGCAGCTGATAACTGTCAGATGGCCCTGGACCTACCTCTGCCTCCAACACAGAGCCCTTGTCAGGGCCTTCCGCAGACTCCAGGACTGGCCCATGTTCCTCCCCAACCTCCTCATTGTCTGAATCTGCTGCCAGCTCCGCTGGCCACTGGTGGCCCACAACACCACTGCTTCTTGTCCTACCCTCAATTGCTCTGGATTTCATTCAAGAACGCCAAAGATTAACACTGATTTTGAAGTCTGCAGTCTTCAGGAAAATGTTGATTATCGCCAATTCCAGGAGCGCTGAACATGATAGAAGAGATGGTTGGTTCTCATTCTTCTCTCATTGCTTCGCTTGAAAATATCCTATCTTGTCCAAACGAACTGTTTCGCTAGGTTGCCGTTTCACTCTATTATGTGAATCCAGAAAATGGATTAATTCAGTTAATAAGCATGCTGGGTGAACATAGCCACTAAGCCCAGCTACTGAAGCAGAAAGCTGTAATTTCTAACCCTTTTGATTTAAATTATCTATCTGTGCTGCAATGCAGCATTCTGATTAATTTTATGTCTGTGTTTTCATTTCTCCTGTTTTGCAGCTGTTCCATTGGCTCCTTCAATTTCATTGTTTTATTATATTTGGGTCAACCATGCTAGAATTAATTTTATGCTACCGTTTGGTCTCTTTTTTTAAAAAAAAAAAGTTTTTAAACACAGGTTTCAGGTACGTTGCCAAGGGAGAAAAGGTGACATATAAATTGATGGACGAATGAAAAAACTGAATAGGTAAATAGCCGGATTGTGTTAGGTGCCTTTTATTTTTCAATAGGATAATCAATTCACACAGATTCATTTCTTCCCCAAAACAATGCAGGCCAAAAATTCGATTAAATTTTGGCTGCTTTCCAAAGCAACTTTCTATTTTGAAGTCCTTTTTACTGCTGTCACAATATTCTCCAGCTAGTGGACACAGGAAAGAGGTATGGATAAACCTCAGAGAATTTCCCCAATTATCTGCAAAACACAAGTCAGGCAAAGTTCTAAGCTACAAGATAGCTTAGTTGGTTAGAAGATGAGTGGCTCTATAAATGTATTGCATTGCACTTGGCTGGTTTCAAGAAACACTTCAAAATGGATCTTTTTATTTTGAAAAAAAGACCTCCAAAATACTTGCTTACTTTGAAGCTTTCACCAAACACCCTTAGTAGATTACCAGTCACCATCGCCAATTGATATGAGATATCCCCATTATATCTCTCAGGGATGAAGGGATGAAGCATCCAATGAACGTTCCTACATGTTGGCTGAGCTTGTTGAGAAGCAGTTTTGGGTCACGTACAGTCTGTGTACCTGCTTGGTCCCTCTAGCTGCCCTGCTGTTGCAATTTCAACCTTGCCTGCTAATCTGCCAATCCATCTGTGATTGGCAGGGAGAGAACGCACCATGATCCAACCTTGGCTTTTAACTGCTTGGCACAAAAATGACAATCCAAACAATAGGAATTGTATATTCTTCTGCAAATGCCAAGGAGCTCATTTATTCTTCCCTCTTGATCGGAGGTGGTCTTCAGCAGGTTCTGACCAGTTCTGGAGAACCGGTAGCGAAAATTTTGAGTAGTTTGGAGAACCGGCAAATCCCACCCCTGACTGGAGATTTTACAGTCTCCTTCCCCTGCCACGCCCACCAAGCCATGCCCACAGAACCGGTAGTAAAAAAAAAGTTGAATCCCACCACTGCTCTTGATCCCTTGGCTCCCAATCTCTTTCTCTTTCTCCTCCTCATCTTCCTTCTCCTCCTCCTCATCTTTCTGATCATCATCATCTTCATCATCATCATCCTCTCCTTCCTCTCCCTCCTCTCTCCCTCCTCCTCTTCTTTCTCCTTCTCCTCCTTCTCTCCTTCCCTCTCCCTCCTCCCCCTCCTCCCCTACTCTTCTTCTTCCTCCCTTCCTCCTCCTCCTCCTTCTCATTCCCCTCTTCCTCCTCCTCTCCTTCCACTCCCTCCTCTCCCCCTCCTCAACTTCCTCCCCTTCACCTCCTCCTCCTCATCTTCCTCCTCCTCTTCCTCCTCTCCTTCCACTCCCTCCTCTCCCCTCCTCCCTCTTCCTCCTCTTCCTCCTTCTCTTCCTCCTCTCCTTCCACTCCCTCCTCTCCCCTCCTCATCTTCCTCCTCTTCTTCCTCCTCCTCCTCCTCCTTCCTCCTCTTCATCTCCTCCTCCTCCCTCCTCCTTCCTTCTTTTCCTCCTCCTCCTCCTCTTCCTCCTCCTTCTCTTTCTCCTCTTCCTCCTCCTCTCCTGCTTATTCTTTTTGGCTGCCAACGCCTCCTAAAATTTCACCCGGAGATTTGGAGAGCTCCACTTGAACCCCATCTCTTTTTAGACTGTTGCAACCTTACTGAGATAAAGCCTCTCTAGACGCAGAACCTTGAGAAAGAAGAGGAGGAGGGAGAGAGGAGGGAGAGGAAGGAGAGGATGAGGATGATGATGACCCCCCCCTCTCTCCCCCTCCCTCCCTCTCTCTCTTTCTCCCTCCCTCCCACTCCCTCCCTCTCTCTTTCTCTCTCTCTCCATAAGCATTTTTATTTTTTTATGTCTTGCAGGGACATGCCGCGTGATTTAAAAGGTGAAGCGAGCAAGAGAGACAGAAAGCTTGACCAATTTATAAGCCAAAACTGTGGCAGCCACGAATTATCCTTTGCTAATGTCCTAAGTATATTATCCAAGTGTGAAATTATTTCCTGTAGGGATGAGGGGTGAGCCAAGTGATTTGTGGTGCCTCTGTGTTTGTGTGCCTATGCGCCTGTGTATAAATAAATTTTAAGGCCTGTTGTTTTTACTGTTGTTTGCCACATCTGCTAAATGTTAGAAAGTCTTCAAGCCCTTGCAGAGAGGTGAACTGCAGGGGAGAAAGGACAGGAACTGTCAGGGCTGGGGAGAAGGAGAAGGAACCTCACAACAGCAATTACATTTGCCGAGCAGTATGCCTTTTTGGGATATATGTGTGACCTTTTTCTGTTTGTCATTTCCTGGGCACCATACCAAGTGTTTCCCTCAAGACTTTGGGCTTTGTGGAGCAAAGCTCCCCACGTCCCCAGCAGTGGAACTGCCAAGTTCCAGATTTCTGGAATGGCTTGCAGACTTCAGTTAATTGCCATCAGCGGGAAAAGATTGGAAGATGGCTTGGCAGAGTTCATCATTTTCAAATGGATTAACCCCTTGCTGACTCCGCTGTCTCTGGTCGCAGAAAAATGCAGATGTTGGCTTTGGTCTTGTTTTGTTATCATTTTTTAACTGTGAGAAAATGACAAGAAGAAAGGAGAAGGAGAAGGAGAAGGGGAGGAAGGAAGGGAAGGAAGGAAGGGGGAAGGAAAGAAGAAGGAAGAAGAAGGGAAGAAGGAAGGGGAAGGGGAAGAAGGAAGGAAGGAAGGAAGAAGAAGAGAAGAAGAAGAAGAAGAAGAAGAAGAAGAAGAAGAAGAAGAAGAAGAAGAAGAAGAAGAAGAAGAAGAAGAAGAAGAAGAAAGAAGAAGAAGAAGAAGAAGAAGAAGAAGAAGAAGAAGAAGAAGAAGAAGAAGAAGAAGAAGACAGAAGAAGAAGAAGAAGACAGAAGACAGAAGGATTATAGGGTCCTTGGTGCTCTCTGAGCTTGGTTGTTTGTTGCAGATGTTTCATTACCCAACTAGGTAACACCATCAGTGCTAGAAAGGAGTGGAATTTGCAGAGTAGAAGAAGAGAAGAATGCAGAATATAGAATAACAGAGTTAGAAGGGATCTTGGAGGTCTTCTGTACAACGTCTTGCTGAAATAGGAGACCCTGTTTCATTCCAGATAAATGACTGACCAATCTCTTCTTGAAAGCCTTAGTGATGGAACACTCACAATTTCAGGAGGCAAACTGATAAATTAAGTTTTGTCCTTAGTTCTAGGTTGGGTCTATCTTGAATGATCTCCCACCTGTTGCTTCTTGTCCTACACTCAGGTGCTTTGAAAAACAGGTCAATCCCCTCTTCTTTGTGAAAACCTCTCAAGTACGGGAAGATTGCTATCATGTCACCTCTAGATTAAACATACTTCGCTCTCTCAATCATTCATCATATGCTTTAGCCCAAGGGTCTTCAAACTTGGCAAGTTTAAGACTTGTGGATTTCAACTCCCAGAATTCCTGAACTAACATGACTGTAGGAGGAATTCTGGGAGTTGAAGTCCACAAAGCTGTCAAGTTTGAAGACCCCTGCTTTAGACTCCATCATCATCTTTGTTGCTCTTCTCAACTCTCTTTCTCGAAACTCAACCTATTTTTTGTATCTTGGTGACCAGAACTGGATGCAGTATTCCAAGTGTGGCCTCACATATCACTTCACATAATCTTGATGCTATCTCTCTGTTGGTGCAACCTAGGATTGCACTGGGGTTTTTTGGCAGCTGCGACACACACTGCAGGCTCGTAAGTCTACTTGGACTTCTAGATCCTACTGTCATGTCTTCCCTGGTCCTTCTCTTCACTAGACTAGCCATGCTCAGTTCCTGCAACCGTTCCTCATATGTTTTAGCCTCCAGTCCCCTCCTCATCCTGCTTGCTCTTCTCTGCACTCTTTCTAGAGTCTCAACATCTTTTTTTATAGTGAGGTGACCAAAACTGGATGCAGTATTCTAGGTGTGGTCTTCCACTCTGAAGAACTTCCACTCATCCCACTCTGGATTCTACTAAAACAACTGTATACTGCATTTGGGGTTCCAGAGTGAAATGTTGGAGACCAGATACTTTTGCACTGTATTTTCTTCCTTTCCATTCCTCTCTTCTCTGACTATTTTTTTTTAACTATTACTATCTGGCAGACAGTACAGGACAATAATAAAAACAGGGGCAAATAGGCTGAAAAACAGCTTCTATCCCAGGGCAGTAGCTCTTGTAGTGTTTGTGCGGTGTTGCGGGTTTCCGGTTCAATGTGTAGAGTGTGAAGGATGTATGTTTGTGTTTATTTTCATGGTCATGATGTGCACTGAAAATGGTGTTCGATTTCATTGTACGAGGTGCAAGGACAATAAAATAAAATAAAATAAAATAAAATAAAAAAAAAAAAAAATAAAAAAAAATAATAAAATAAAATAAAATAAAATAAAATAAAATAAAATAAAATAAAATAAAATAAAATAAAATAAAATAAATAAAATAAATAATAAAATAATAAAATAAAATAAAATAAAATAAAATAAAATAAAATAAAATAAAATAAAATAAAATAAAATAATAAAATAATAAAATAATAAAATAAAATAATAATAAAATAAAATAAAATAAAATAATAAAATAATAATAAAATAAAATGTATTCTGAGAATGAGCTACTTACCTTGTGATATGTTTGTCTACTCAGTTCAGCCGAATGCATGCTGTCAGTTCCTTTAAAGAAGTTTTTTTTTAAAATATATATATATATATATTTCTTCCATGTTGCTGGGGAAATCCAAAATCAGTCCCTGGCTTGCAATATCTTTATTATGCATCCATAAATCATGCATGAAACCGTCTGCCAGCAGAGGATATAAACAACCAGGAAGCAAAGCCCTTAAGTCGTGTAAAAATGTATATCATCTCTTTCCCATTCTTTCTTTAAATACTATCCAGGAAGTATCTCGCAACTTTCCTGTTTCCCCACTCCTTTAATTCTCATTTAAACACACTCAGTGCAAAGATAATTCTTCATCTTCACAGAGACTAAAACCTTCTTCATTGTTACAAACTCACACTTCTCTGATAGGAGAGAGATCTTGGGACCTTGGAGTCTTAGTGGACAACCAGCTAAATAGGAGCCAGCCGTGTGCAGCAGCAGCTAAAAAAGCCAATGCAATCCTAATGTGCATTAACAGAGGGATGCAATCAAGATCAAGCGAGGTACTAATACCACTCTATAAAGCTTTAGTAAGACCACACCTAGAATACTGCATCCAGTTTTGGTCACCATATTATAAAAAAAGATGTTGAGACTCTAGAAAGAGTGCAGAGAAGAGCAACCAGGATGATTAGGGGACTAGAGGCTAAAACATATGATGAACAGTTGCAGGAACTGGGCCTGGCTGTGTAGCGAAGAGAAGACTGGAGAACAATCAACCAATGGAACAGTTTTGCCTTTAGAAGTGGTGGGAGCTTCATCACTGGAAGCTCATGGGAGTCTGACAACAGCCAATTAATACATGTTCTTGCATAGGAATAGGAAGCTCAAATGCCCAAGAGAAGGTATTTAAAAAAAAACACCTCACCCTCAACTCTATGTGGTTCTGCTTCATCACTAAACCATCTTTCCAATCAGCTTCCATGTTTCCAGTGTCTTTCTCCCAGCTTGAAACTGAACCAGATGGATATTTCTTCCAGCACAAGCTTGAAGTTTATTTAGATATCTGTGGCATGTACTAATTTTATTGTGATCCTGACAAGCTTGGGAGGGCAAAGACTTGAACCTGGGTCCCCTATATACTTTGTTTATTTGTCTTTAGCTTGGCATTTTGTAGCCCAAATATGCCCACCCACTTTCTGGAGAGCTTAAATGACCTTTCTGCTAAAAGGTTTCACTTTATGAGCAAGAGTTGACTGCTGATAGTTATCACTGCATTTTAACTATTTTAATTCCTCAAGGTGCTCTGGCACCCTGCCTGATTTTGTAAGTCTGGTTTGCAGGTATTGTCGATGAAAAGGAAGGTATTCAAAGAGAATTGAAGTCCAGACAAGAGCTCTTCAAACAAGATGTGGGGAAGATATGAAAGAATGGGGGGATTAGTAGACAAACCACAACACTAGATGCAATTTTAATTGGGGACAGACGATAAATTGATAAGAAAAAAGTATAAATTTCTATTGGACTATAAGATGGAGGAGGAACAGGTAAAGGAAACGATGGTGGCATGGTCCAAAAATTTTGGACATAATATAGATTTGGATAATTGGCAAGCATTGTGGGAGTGAAATAAAAAGATAACATTGGACACAGCATATAAGAAAAATTGATATAAGACTGGCAAAATGTATAAAATGTATAAAAATCTGTCACCAATTTGTTGGAAATGTGCCCAAGAACAAGGAACATAGTGATCCTGTAAGAAAACCCAGGAATTTTGGCATAAAACCCAAATGTGGTTAGAGGAGATACTGGACAGAAAATAGATTATAAACTGGAATTATTTTTACTTGGCATTATGACAGAAAGATATAGCAAAGAAGAGATTTACCTAATAATACACATAATCATGGCATCAAGAATGACAAATGGAAAGATAGAGAAATTCCCAACTAAGATGAGGTGATAAAGAAGATGTTGACATGTGCTGAAATGGATAGATTGACTCTGGAATTAAAAAATAAGGAAGAGACAGAATACTACAAAATATGGAACAAATTTTATCAGGAGTGGGAAAAGAAAGGAAGGACTTGGAATAAAGTCCTGTAGAATGTGTAATTATGGATAAAAACGAATCGTAGAAATGTATAAATATATAAATGTATATATAATGTATATAAAATATATATTATATATTATAACATGTATGACAAAAAGGAATGTCAGGAAGATCACACAGTGTTCAATATTTTAACAATTTAATCAATAAATATTTTTAAAAAGACCTCTTTTTAAAAAGAAAAGGAAGGTATTCAGACAGAATCGTTTAGGTTTCCATGTTGGCTGTGACTGTCATTGATCTTCAGTGTGTATTCCTCCATTTCTAATCTACTGATTGGTATTTAAGGCAGCTTTTTGCAAGCACAGAAGCTTTTTTGTATTTTTGTACAGGTAATCCTTGACTTATAACATGTTCATTTAGTGACCATTCAAAGTTACGATGGCACTGAAAAAAAGTGACTCATGACCGTTTGTCACACTTATGACGGTTACAGCATCCCCACAGTCATGAAAGGCTGGGCGAGGCAAGGCATCCCTCGACATGAGTATGGTCGAGTTGACCACACCCACCCAGTCACATGACCACCCAGCCGCACCTACCGAACCGGACATTAGAACTGGTTGTTAAATTATTTGAATCCCATCACTGTATTCAAGTGATTGTCCACTAGAACAGTGGTCGCCAACCAATGGGCCGGGGACCACTGGTGGTCCGCGAGAAAGTTTTGGTGGTCCGCAGAGAAATGTCACCCCCAAAGCACCCATCAAAACAATTAATCCAGGCTGCGCAGGAACACAAGGCTTGCGTCGCTTGAACTGCAAACAACATGAGGTAGTGAGGGAAGGGGAGAAAGGGCAGAGGGGGGGGGGACTTGCCCCACTCACCCCACATACCTCACTTGGCCACTGGGCTGCTTCTTTCTGCTTTTTTCTTCTTCTACTTTTGGCTGCACGCAAGGAAAGCAGCAAAAGTCTTTCTCTCCCCCAAACTCCACCAGAAATGAGTCTTTGGGACCCTGCAAGGCATCTTGCTCCAAGAGGCTGCACCGACATGACAAGACTCACAAAGGCTCATTTCTGGCGGATTTTGAGGGAGAGAAAGAAAGACTTCTGCTGCTTCTGCTGCTTTCCTTGCATGAAGCCAAATCTCTCTCTCTCTCTCTCTCTCTCCCCCTGAGAATGGAGCTGGAGACGGTATCCTGCGATCCCAAATAAAGAATGATGGATCGATAGGAAAAAGGGGTGGGGAATTTTCCTGCAGACTTTTTTTGGAGATTTTCCCAGGGTCTCTGGTCTGCAGGATTTAAAATCGCGAGTTTAGTGGTCCCTAAGGCCCAAAAGGTTGGCAACCCCTGCACTAGAATTCCAAGATCCTTCTCAAGTTGCTGCTATTCAGCCAAGTAGCACCTATTCTATATCTGTGCATTTGGCTTTTCTTACTTATGTGTAGGAACTTACTTTTCTCACACTGAATTGCCTTTTGTTGGGCAGGGCCCAGTATTCAATTCTGTCAAGGACCTTCTGAATCTTGAGTCTAAAGTGTTAGTTATTCCCATGCACGCAACATCGTCACGACTTGATTCAGATGCCAATGAAAGCCTGCCAGACCAAGGAATAGCAGAGTTGGAAGGGACCTTGGAGGTCTTCTAGTCCATCCCCTGTTCAAGCAGGAGAACCCGCCTATACCATTCTAGACAAGTGGATGAAATGCTATAGAGTCTTCTGCTTGATAATGAGGACATAAGGACATAAATACATGTACATATAAATACATGTACAAATACATGTACATCAGTAATCATTTGTCTAGAATGGTATAGTCTCCTGCTTGAACCGAGGATTGGACTAGATGACCATCAATGTCCCTTCCAACTTGGTTATGCTCTGTTCTATGAATTGCACCTGGAAAAAAAAAAGGGAAGTTGGTGCAGCTCATGCATCAGAAGTGTTACATGAGCAAACCTGCAACATGAGTATATTTTTTTAAAATTTAGCAACTTTCAGCTGGTTGGACTTCAATTCCCAGAATCCCCGAGAAATTTACATTTCCCTGAGTTTGGTCATGTTTAAAATATGTGCTCTTACAAAACTCTACGTGACATCAAAAACGGAATTTCTGAGAAGTCCACTCACAGGTTTAAAGAAGGAGACTAACATTTGCAAATTAAACATGCACATAACTAGTAATATGCAATCATGGGGTGAAATGCTTAGGGAATAAATTTAAACTGTGGATATTTTGATGCTTTCTTGAAAATAATGGCTGGGGTGAATTGCCTGCACAAATTCTAATTGGAAACTGAGTGAATACTGGGAGGAATAAGAATTAAGTGAACAACAATAAACAACATCAGCTCCTAAAACCCAAGCATAATATATATCTTTAATCCCTCTAATTAAAAACAATGCATCCATCTGGCAAGCACACAGCCTATAGGGAAGGCAGAAAAATATTCTAACCAGTGAAGGACTCGGTATATCAGTGCAAAACAATAAGAAGTAAATTATTTTGTTTCTAAAAGGAAGTTAGGGGGGGAGGGAATCTGGTAAGGAAATTGGGTCACAGAAAATTGCAACCTTGCCTTTCTGTGGTAACATTCATAGTTAAGGAAACGTTTGAGACAGCAAACTAAAAAGAGGAATGGGATAGGAGGGGAGAGGAGGGAAGGGAAGGGAAGAGAAGAGAAGGAAGGAAGGGAAGAGAAGAGAAGAGAAGAGAAGAGAAGAGAAGAGAAGAGAAGGGAAGGGAAGGGAAGAGAAGGAAGAGAAGGAAGGGAAGGAAGAGAAGAGAAGAGAAGAGAAGAGAAGAGAAGGAGAAGGGAAGGGAAGAGAAGAGAAGAGAAAGAGAAGAGAAGGGAAAGGAAGAGAAGGAAGGAAGGGAAGAGAAGAGAAGAGAAGAGAAATGAGAAGAGAAGAGAAGAGAAGAGAAGAGAAGAGAAGAGAAGAGAAGAGAAGAGAAGAGAAGAGAAGAGAAGAGAAGAGAAGAGAAGAGAAGAGAAGAGAAGAGAAGAGATGGGAAGGGAAGGGAAGAGGAGAGGAGAGGAGAGGAGAGGAGAGGAGAAGAGAAGAGAAGTGAAGAGAAGAGAAGAGAAGAGAAGAGAAGAGAAGAGAAGAGAAGAGAAGAGAAGAGAAGAGAAGAAGAGAAGAAATGAGAAGAGAAGAGAAGAGAAGAGAAGAGAAGAGAAGAGAAGAGAAGGGAAGGGAAGGGAAGGGAAGGGAAGAGAGGAGAGGAGAGAGAAGAGAAGAGAAGAGAAGAGAAGAGAAGAAGAAGAGAAGAGAAGAGAAGAGAAGAGAAGAGAGAAGGAAAGAGAAGAAATGAGAAGGGAAGGAAAGGAAGGAAGGGAAGGAAGAGAAGAGAAGAGAAGAGAAGAGAAGAGAAAAGAGAAAGAAAGAGAAGAGAAGAGAGAAGGGAAGGGAAGAGAAGAGAAGAGAAGAGAAGAGAAGGGAAGGAAGGGAAGGGAAGGGAAGGGAAGAGAAGAAGAAGAGAAGAGAAGAGAAGAGAAGAGAAGAGAAGAGAAGAGAAGAGAAGAGAAGAGAAGGGAAGAGAAGAGGAGAGAAGAGAAGAGAAGAGAAGAGAGAAGGAAGGAAGAGAAGAGAAGAGAAGAGAAGAGAAGAGAAGAGAAGAGAAGAGAAGAGAAGAGAAGAGAGAAGGGAAGGGAAGGGAAGGGAAGGGAAGGGAAGGGAAGAGAAGAGAAGAGAAGAGAGAGAGAGAAGGGAAGGAAGAAGAAGAAGGGAAGAGAAGAGAAGAGAGAGAGGGAAGAGAAGAGAAGAGAAGGAAAAGAGTGAAGTGAAGGAAGAGAGAGAAGAGAAGAGAAGAGAAGAGAAGAGAAGAGAAGAGAAGAGAAGAGAAGAAGAGAGAAGAAAGAGAAGAGAAGGGAAGGGAAGGGAAGAGAAGAGAAGAGAAGAGAGAAGGGAAAGAGAAGAGAAGAGAAGAGAAGAGAAGAGAAGAGAAGAGAGGAGAGAAGAGAAGAGAAGAGAGAGAGAAGGAAAGAGAAGAAATGAGAAGGGAAGGGAAGGGAAGAGAAGAGTTGGAAGGGACCTTGGAGGTCTTCTAGTCCAACCCCCTGCTCAGACAGAAAACCTATATAATTTCAGACAAATGGTTGTCCAATCTCTTCTTACAATCTTTCAGTATTGGAGCATTCACAGCTCCTGGAGGCAAGTCATTCCACTGATAAATTGTTCTCACTGTCTGGAAATTTCTCCTCCTCTTGGTTGGTTCTCTACTTGGTTACTTTCCACCCTTTGCTTCTTGTCCTGCCTTCTGCCGCTTTGGAGAATAGGTTGACCCCCCCCTTTTTTTGTGGCAGCCCCTTAAATATCAGATCCTGTTCTCACGTCAGCCCTAGTCCTTCTTTTCATTAAAATAGACAACCCAATTCCTGCAACTGTTCCTCCTATATTTTAGCCTCCAGTCATCATCTTTGGAGAGGATCAGCATTAATAAAATCATCATCAGATTTGTTCTCCTCAGTGTGTCAGTACAAGCCCAATTCTACAATACAAAGTCCCACCAACATCTGGCCTTATTTGCCCATTTTCTGGGCTGTACAATATATTAAGGTGTAAAGTTAACTACCTAAGGATGACTATCTAAAATGATATGGTGAACATTGCAGGAACTGGGTATGTCTAGTGCAATGAAGATCACAGGTGATATGATAGCAGTCTTCTATTTCTTGAGGGTCTACTGCACAGAATTTCAGCATTCCAGCAAACCTCCATTCCAACCAATAACTCCAAGACAGACATTTCTCAAAGGTTCCATTTTATTTGGATAGTAACTGGCACAACTGTGGAATCCCAAATCTGAAAGTTCCGGATTTCCTTGCAATAAGTAAAAACTACAAAATCCATCCCCTGCACCCATCATCCATCACATGGCCCAATCACCATCCGTCCCAATTTAAGACTTCCTCTCACTTATGGGAAACACAACATGACCTTGAATCAGAAAAAGAATTGTATTATGTCTAACTAGATATACTCCAATGAATTCCCCCCCCCCCTCCCACATTCCCAGGCTCAATGGCGGCAGCGTGGGAGCATCAGATCTCAATATGGGTTCCAAAGCTGACACAGAAGAGGGGGTCAACCTATTCTCCAAAGCACCTGAAAGCAGGATAAGAAGTCATGGATGGAAACCTGTCAAGGAGAGGTCCAATCTAGAACCCTAGGGTGAGATCCTACAAAGAGCGCAGAGAAAAGCAACCAAGGAATCCGAAGGCTGAACCATACAATGAATGATTGAGGGAACTAGGTATGTCTAGTGTGATTAAAAAAAAGGACTAGGGGGTGATATGATAGCAATCTCCCAGCTTGAAGCACCTTCATTTTCTCTCCTTCTTCCTTCTGCTATCTCCCTTTTGAGCTATTTGACAACCGGATCGTTGTATCCTGCCTTCAGCGGGTATTCATGTGCATAAATTTCCCTTCTTTTAATTTAATCACAGCCGCAACACAGTTCCCCCATCGATCACTGTTGAATAATTCCACCCTGTTAGCACCCTTCAAAATTACTTGTTGACTCTCCTTGTCTCTTTCCTCCTTAATTGCTTCTTTTAACATCTAGGTACATATTTCAGCTTTTCTTTAAAAAAAAAATCCAGCCTTCTTTAGAAATCGCTCTCTTCATCTTTTCGATTTTGTGAGATGATCCTGCCCTGAATTTTATTTTATTTCCCCCCACCCCCACACACACACACAATTTGCAGAGGTCTTTCTCTAACGGTATGCCTTTAAAAAAAATTATAAAACATTAAACACGCTGCCTACTTCTTCTTCTTCTTCTTTTTTTCTTTTCTTCCCCCATGGGTCTTGTACGACATGCTCAAAATAGAATCACGGTGGTATCTGTGAGTTAGTTAAGCCTTGAATGTTTCTCAACAGCAGCCTTATTAAAGTCACTGTTGCTGAAAAGAGACAACAGACTGAATTATCTCTACCTTGACACCCTGCCTCATAATATTTGTTGCCCAAAGGCTTTGGGTTCTACATCTCATTCAAAAGTCACTCCTAAGGGCTGTTTTTCTGACCTTGCAACACTCAAGGCAGCCTTACAGCAATTAAAAACGCACACGTGAAAAAAGTGTGAGAATATTTTCCCAGTCTAGAGCAAAGAAGGACTAGGAGGGACATGATAGCGACATTCCAGGGTTGGAGAGGCTGTCACAAAGAAAGGGAGGGTCAATTTATTTTCCAAAGCACCAGAAGTCTGTAGAGATTCTCAGTCCTCCAGGTCTTGTTTTTCCTTTTGAAGACATTTTGCTTCTCACCCAAGAAGCTTCTTCAGCTCTGACAGCATAGTGGGGAATGGAAGGATTTATATTCCTTGCAGATAGTTGGTGATCTGCTTCCTTGCAAACAGCTGGTAATCAGCCCACGGGGTACTTAGATCTGGCCCATGGGGTTGTCCTTGTTTTGTGGTTTGCTGGCAGTAGGCGCGGACGGCTGAGGTCTCGGAGAGCGAGGACTCAGATGAGGGGCCTGTGTGTGAGGCAGGGATGGGGCCAGGACCATCAGGGAGTAGAATGCTGCCTTTGGAGATTGTGGAGGCTGGCAGCAGTGATGAAGAGGACCCCGAGGAGCCTGTGCCCAGTGCACATGTGTGCAGGACTGCTCAAAGGAAAGAGCAGCTGCAGCAGCACAGGCAACTCAGGAATAAGGCTGCAAGGTGATGGCCCCTCCCTTAAGAGATAAAAGTCAGCTGAGAAACCAGAGTTCTTTGCAGGAAGCAAAGAAGTTTTTACACTCAAGCCTTGTGGATGTTCGGAATATCTTGGTTGGTGTTTGGAGACTCCTTATGTTTGAAATATTTCTGAGTAACTTTATCTAGTGTTCTTGGCAGCCTTGCACAACCTTGGCAAGGCTCGTTCTTATCAGAGACAATTCGTTTGAAACAGCCTTTTAACCGAGAAGGAACGGAATTCGTAAATGAATCATGAAAAGGTTTTGCTGTTACCTCTGTTTTGTGTTTGTTTCCTTGGAACAAGGTTTGGGTCAGAAGACCTGGAAACAGTGAAGGACCGGCCCGCAGTGCTTCTGCCAGCAAAAATGGAGCTCGGGAGGGCTATGTGTGGCACTCCCGAGCTCCGGTTTCGCTGGCAGGGGGTTGCAGGAGGCCATCGCAGCCAAAAATGGAGCTTGGAAGGGTTGTGGGTGGCCCTCCCAGATTCCAGAAGGTTGCAGGAGGCCGTCACAGCCCAAAACAAAGCTTGGGAGCCCATTTTCACTGGGCAGAGTGCTCGGGCCATCGCAGGCACCCCCAACACAAGTGACATCGAGCTGGCCACACCCACCCTGACCTCAATGAAATTGAGTTTAACACCCTTGGACTAGAAGACTTCCAAGGTCCCTTCCAACTCTATTATTCTAGGCTATGTTAAAATACAAAATTGGGGGATAAAAAGAACAGACAAACCAATCTCAAGCAATGTCAATAAAAATTAAAAACACGTACAACGGGGTTGGGATGCAAATGTTTTTACTACCGGTTCTGTAGGTGGGACTGGGGTGGGCGTGGCTTCTTCTTCTTTTTTGCAGCACCCCCTCCCCACGCTCCATATTTTTTGGCCTCCTGGGCCTGAGGGAAGCCTCCTGGGAGCAAAAACGAAGGCTTCCCTGAAGCACAGGAGGCCAAAAACCGGAGCACGTTCCTTTTTGCCTACTGGGCCTCAGGGACCTCCTGGGCGAAGTAGTAAGACAGTGAGGGGGATCCTGGCAGAGTTGATCATTGAAACAGCTGGTCGTCAGGAGGGGTAGGGGAGGAGATATCTTAAGGAGTGACTGGGCAGAGGACAATACAATCAGCAATGTCAAGCATGTGCACAATGTCGCGCATGCGCAATAAGGACTTACTGGGCGGGGAGGCGAGGGGCAGGCAGAGAGGGGTTGTTGTGGTTTGCCGGCAGCAGGTGCGGACAGCTGAGGTCTTCGAGAGTTGAGGGGCCTGCATGTGATGCAGGGATGGGGCCAGGACCATCAGGAAGTGGAATGCTGCCTTTGGAGATTGTGGAGGCTGGCAGCAGTGAGGAAGAGGCCCCCAAGGAGCCTGCACCAAGTGCACGTGCATGCAGGGCTGCTCTAAGGAAAGAGCAGCTGCAGCAGCACGGGCAACTCAGGAGTAAGGCTGCAAGGTAATGGCCCCTCCCTCAAGAGATAAAAGCCAGCTGAGAACCTGCAGCTCTTTGCAGAAGGCAAAGAAGTTTGATACTCGAGCCTGGTGGACATTAGGAATGTCTGAGTTGGTGTTTAGAGACTCTTTGATTTATTGCTTAGGAACTTTATCTATTGCTCTTGGCAGCCTTGCAAAAACTTGGTCAGGCTCTTTCTTATTGGAGCTAATTAGTTGCAAGCAGCCTTTTCTCTGTGAAGAAACAGGATTCGTAAATGAAACGTTAAAAGGTTGTGCTGCTACCTTTGTCTTGTGTTTGCTCTCTTGGAACCAGGTTTGGGTCAGAACAGCCAGTGGCACAATTTGCTGGTTCTCTGAACTGCACAGAATCATAACAACCAGTTCTATAGAACCAGTCCGAACCGGTAGAATCCCACCACTGACATAGAACAATAACGAATGACAAAGAGATCATTCAAACTGACATTAAACATAAAACATCCACCCTATGCTGAGAAATATATTTGAAATATCTGATCTATTCTTCTCCCATTACACAACTGTAGGTCCACCCCTTTTTCCCTGTCCATCATGCATGGGTGGCACTTCGATCATGGCCTCCCATCCACAATCCTGCTGTTTTTGACCCCCTGTCCCTTCTGCAGAATGGAGAAAGTCATCAAGATGATGGAGAGAACACAAAGCATTTTGCAGGAGAAGAAATTTAGCAACGCTGCCATTTTTTTTCCTGCCTTTTTTTAAAAAAAAAATAAGTCTTTTTCTTTTTCCTATGGCCCATGGTAGCTAATGGAAACTGTTTATCAAATTTGAACAGATCGTGGCCCATAATCCTTCCACGATTAGAGGAAAGCCTGTTGAATTAAGCTCACATCTGCAGACCCTAGTTTTATTCAACGGGAGACCCTGACGTCTTAGGGATGGAGGGAACACCAGCTGCTACCGAACTGAAGCAAATTATTTTTGCCTATTGGGTGAAGAGAAAGTTGTTATTGATTTTTGGTTCAAGAGTCATATGTAGGCACTTTTTATCATTCTTGTCACGATCACAGAGCTACTCATTTAGACATCCACCTACCCTGGACCCCAAAAAAATCTGTTATCTATCATCCTCAACTTTAAAAAGTTCATTTAGCGACTAAATTTGAAGTGGTGCAGTGGCCTAGAGGTGGAGCTCTTGCCTCACAATCAGGAGGCTGTGAGTTCGATCTAGATTCGATCTAAATATTTCTCTCTGGACACACTGAGAATATATATCTGCTGAACTAAACTCCGCATTGGTGACAGGAAAGGCATCCGGCCATTAAACACTCTGCTGGCTCCATTCAGTTGCCCAGACTCTACCTTGCAAAGGATTATGGGGTCGTTAAATAAAGATGATGTTTAGTGACTAAATTTACAATAAAAAAAACGGCACTTAGGGTTGTTTTTCACATTTATGACCATTTCAGCATCTCCACGATCCCATGATTTACATTTGGGTGCTTGACAACTGACTCACATTTATGACAGTTTCAGTGTCTTGGGGTTACGTGATCCTTCTGACAAGCAAAGTCAACGGGGAAGCCAGATTCAACTAATAACTGGATTACTAACTGAGCGATTCACTTAACCACCGTGTCAGAAAGGTTGTAAAACAGGGGAAAAACTCACTTAACCCCTAGCTCAGCAACATAAATTTGGGGCTCAATTGTAGTCGTCAGTTGAGGACTATCTATTCCGGGCGTCAGCAATCCGCGGCTCTGGAGCTACATGCAGCTCTTTGGGGCCCTCTACTGTGGCTCCCTGTTGGGTGATCCCACCACTAGCTGGCCTCACCCTTCGCCCTCCCCTCCCAGTCACTCCTTGCTTGGCCTGAAAAACACCAAAAACAGAAAGGAGAGGGCGGGGGGAGGGAGAAAGAGAGAGAGACCCATTTCCCACAGAAAATACTGAGAGCCACAAAACCTGGATAGGTGTGGTAGGAGGTCATGTGATTGGGTGGGAGTGATGTTGAGTTGGCCACACCCACCCAGGTTTTGAGGCTCCCGGTGTTTTCTGTGGGAAATGGCTCCAAATGGCTCTTAGAGTGTTTAAGGTTGCAGACCCCTGATCTATACTGTGGAAGAGAATGCATTACAGGCAGCCCTCAACTTACGATCTCAATCGAGCCCCAAATTGATGTTGCTAAGTGAGACATTTGTTAAGGGAGTTTTGCTCCATTTTATGATCTTTCTTTCTACAGTTGTTAAGTGGATCACTGCCCATTAGAAGAGTAACACGGTTGTTAAGTGAATCTGGCTTCCCCATTGGCTTTGCTTATCAAGAGGTTGCACAAGGGGATCACATGACCCCCCGGGACACTGCAACCGTCATGAGTCAGTTGACCAAGCGCCTGAATTTTGATCATGTAACAATGGGGAGGCTCCAACAGTCATCAGCGTGAAAAACGATCAAAACTTACTTTTTTCAGGGCTGTCATAACTTCAAACGGTCACTAAAGGAATGTTGAGGACTATCTGTATTATTCTTCCCTACTCTCCTGATTTCCGATACACACTGCGTGTACCACACAGGGAAATTGTTGGGAAGGATTCTTCTGCAGCATGCAAACCAACGTCTGCATTTCCTGCGTTGGATGAGGTGGGCACATTTCTTTCTCCTTCCGCCCTGGCCACTTTTTACAGAGCCACGATTGAGAGCATTTTAACCAACGGCATCCCTGTTTGGTTTGGTGGCAGCAGTGCCTGAGATAGAAAGTCCCTACAGAGAGTGGTGAGGACAGTGGAGAAGATTATAGGAAGCTTGCTTCCTGTTATTCAGGATGCTGCTTATAAGTGCTGGGCTCTTAGAACTCAAAGCATTGTTAGAGACCCCACGCATCCACTTCACGGTCTGTTTCTGTTCCTCCCCTCTGGGAGGAGGTTTTGAAGTATCTCTAGCAGGACTGTCAGATTCTGTAACAGCTGTGCTAACACGGAAGTAAGAACTACAAATAAAAGCTATGCCACTTCTAAAAAAGTTATGTGAAGTACTTAATACTCCCTTCTCCTGTTCCTATTTTCCTCAGAACAGCAACCCTGTGAGGTGGTTGGGGTGAGAGAGAAAGTGACTAGCCCAAAGTCATCCCTCTGGCTTTCATAGCTAAGATGGGACTAGAACTCACAGACTCCTGATGATTGGGCCTAAATCACCCAGATGGCTTTTGTGCTTAAAATTGGACTAGAACTCACAGTCTCCTGGTGATTAGCCCAAAGTCTCCCAACTGGGTTTCATGGTTAAGACAGGACTAGAATTCACAATCTTCCGGTGTTTGGCTCAAAGTTACCCAGCTGCAGAGGTGGTATTCAGCAGGTTCTGACCAGTTCTGGAGAACCGGTAGCAGAAATTTTGAGTAGTACCTACTCAAATTATGAATACCACCTCTGACTGGAGATTTTACAGTATCCTTTCCCCTGCCACGCCCATCAAGCCACACCCACAGAACCAGTAGTAAAAAAAAATAGAATCCCACCACTGCCCAGCTGGCTTTTATGCCTAAAGTAGGACTAGAACGCGCAGTCTCCTGATGATTGGCCCTAAGTCACCCAGCTGGCTTTTATGTCTAAAGAGGGACTCGAACTCACAGTCTCCTGGTGATTGACCCTAAGTCATCCAGCTGACTTTCATGCCTAAGGTGGAACTAGAACTCATTTTCTCCTGGTTTCTAGGCCCTTGCCTTCACCACTAGACCAA
Source organism: Notechis scutatus (assembly GCF_049901735.1). Lineage (NCBI taxonomy): Eukaryota > Metazoa > Chordata > Lepidosauria > Squamata > Elapidae > Notechis > Notechis scutatus. Next base: position 259,592,996 of record NC_142010.1, on the reverse strand, counting down.
ACTGGCTCTGTATTATTTGCAAATCTTTGATTGTTTTTAATTTTTTTAGCGATTCCTAGATCTTATGAATGGACAGCCAAACTAAATAAATAACATGTGTAAGTAAGTAAAAATTATAGTCTGGCAAGGAAGTGGCAATAATATGAAAACTGAGTTCTGGATTTTACAAAGAGGGCAAGGATAATAATTTAAAGCCAAATTAATGTTATTTCCATCTCTCTCTCTCTCTCTCTCTCTCACACACACACACACACACACACACACACACACACAACTTTGTACTCTGATTAAGCCTGTTGCAGCAAACATTTGTTGTGCTTTAAAGAGGGGAAGGGAAGCATTAAATGTGTTGGAAGATATTTCCACCACTGAACTCTCACACCGCCATCTTAAAAGCAAAGTATCCAGTTACACCCCATAAGGCATTCTGGACTCCGCTACCGCCCGTCCTGTTCCCCTCTCATTTTCTAAAGTCTTGTTGACTTTAAATCTTTGGGGAGTTTCCCTTTCCACTTTAAACATTTGTTTCCTGGAATTTTATTAATTCCCAAACTTGTGCCAACTTTAAAAGGAGGTAGTCGGCTGGAAGACGGGAAAGTTCCTATATCCCAACTTTCATTTATATTTGTTGGCAGAGAAGTTGTTTTTTCAGGGCGGGAGGGTTGGGGGAGGACACTCGCCACCTGTAGCTTATTAAGATGATTGGTCCACACCAGGGTGTCTTGCAGGAAATTTTGCATCTGTAGCTGGGCCTTCCTTCTGGTTAAAGTTAAGAGGGCAGGAACCCCATTGATTTTGATGGACGACGGAGCATGTCTAGAGAAAGTAGGAAACAGGAAAGCCAAAAAAAAAAAAAAGTCTGAATTAAAATATCCAATCTCCATTCTGGATCTCTTTGTCCATTTAAAAGCATCTTTTAGCACTACAATTCACGTCTCACAGCCAATACAATCCTACGTTGCATAAACAGAGAGATACAATCAAGATAAGGGAGGTACTAATATCACTCTATAAAGCCTTAGTAAGGCCACTAAGGTGGGACGCGGTGGCTCAGTGGCTAAGACGCTGAATGTGTTGATCCGAAAGGTTCGCAGCTTGGAGGTTCGAATCCCTAGCACCGTGTAATGGAGTGAGCTCCTGTTACTTGTCCCAGCTTCTGCCAACTTGCAGTTCAAAAGCATGTAAAAAGTGCAAGTATAAAAATAGGGACCCCTTTGGTGGGAAGGTAACAGTGTTCTGTGTGCCTTTGGCGTTTAGTCATGCTGGCCACATGACCACGGAGACATCTTTGGATAGTGCTGGCTCATGCCCTGGACAGACCAATAGAAGAATAAGTACCTGCCTGGATGAACACAAAAATGCAGTAAAAAAGCTGGAACACACTTCCTCACTAGTCCAACACATGAAAGCCACAGGTCATAGCATTGACTTCAATGGCACCAAAACCCTAGCCACTATAGAAAACCCCAGCTACAGAATTATCAGAGAAGCTGTTAGGGATAACATTGTTTACCCTAACTGGTTTGGGTAAAAATAATAAATAAGTTATCATGGTTTGTTGGTTAAAATGTGTGTAACTTTAACTACAAGAATGTAATTAACGGTGTGGTTGTAAAAGCACCATAAAAGAAGCAAGTCAATTGCAGCTCTCTCTCTGGCTTAATGATCCCTAATTACTGGATGGATTGATTACTGCGTTTTCCTTACTGGAACGGAGGAGAGAAAGGAGTGTTGATTTCTCAACGGAGAGAAGAGATAATATGGACTGATTTATTGTAAGTGAACTGACATTAGCTATTCAACACGGACTTTGCAAATTGAGTATCCCACGACTGGACTGACTGAAATGATACATGACTAATGGACTGTTTATTTTGACTATGCTATAATTCCTAATGGAATAAACTATATTTTTGATAGCACAAGCGTATCTGTTTTTACTGCGTGTTAACTAAAATACAAACTTATCTCACACATTTACCTGTCTGCCTATCTGACTACGCTACACATTCTGTTTAGTTTGTTTTCCTTAACACTCGTTGGGGAATTCAGGCTTAACAGAAGCCATAGAGATTGAAAAAAGACCTGAAAGCATGAATAGAAGAGATGATTGCACCAGACTGTCAATTATTTGGAAGCCTGCACTCACAAACAAAAAAAATCTCCACACCACAAGCCAAGCAAACATCTGGGCACAAACAGACCCCCCCGCCCCCCATACCTCCAGCTTAAACACACTCCAACCAGGCACCCAGATGAAACCTAGCTTCCTAATAAATGATAGCCGTCCGTTTACTCAAAGCCAAGCTGCACTAAAAGCCTCCAATACAGGAAACACAATGTTGCTAGCCAATCAAGACAAAAAAAAAAACACAAAACAGACAGAAGATATTAGAAACACCAATCAAGCAGAACACAGCAAACTCCAAGACCAATAAACACAGACCAAGACTCCCAACCAATCAGGATGAAGAAAAAAACCATTCTGGCACAGCAGTAGGCTAGCACCAAATTTAAAACAGAAACAGCTGTGAAAGTCTGACTCACAGTCGAACACTATACAGAAGCCTGTTGAGGGCAGATGAGATTCTGCCAAAACGTTGCTACAACTTTAAAAGCACAACTATAATGATGTGGGAAAATACCCGAACAAAGCTGAATACCATACATACATACATACAGAGAGAGAGAGAGAAAGAGAGAATGATAGATGATAGAGATAAATTGGTAGGTAGGTAGGTAGGTAGGTAGCTGATAGATAGATGAAGGGAGGGAGGGAGAAAGAGGAAAGAGAGAGAGAGATTGCTGGATTTAGGCTTTTAAGTGCACCATCAAATGTTGGTGGGACATCTTTCTTTCAGAGCCAAAGATGCAGACCCAGTATTTATATTTCAGTCATTCTTTGGCTCTCAGAATATCTTTCTCTCTTTTTACTAATACAATTTACAAAAGCCGGTTAAAACAGGATGTCACCAAGCATAACATTGATCTAATCAAATCATGAACACTTTTCTCTATCAGGGCTTAGGAAAATAATTATATACACAATCAATCAGAGGCACGAAGAACTGAAGTGGTTTCTACATCAGTTCCTTATTATGTTTTTCCCCCTAAACTCATTATCTGTTTAATCATTCTCCTGTTTTACAGATAGTCATCCTTGGATAACCTGAAACAACCTTATCTTCTTTCCCAAATTATAAAATATTCTTGTGTCAAACATTTTTATCAATGTATACATTCATGTGGTAGATTGATATAGGTAAAGTCATATTCCAAAATTTTGAGGTCTTTGCCTGACAATCTCAATTATTCTTTTTTACAACTTTCTGTCAAGTTTTGGAGGTTTGCTATCTAAAAAAAAACCAGATTGAATTTATGGCTTTGGCATCTTACATTTTTAAAAAGATGTTGGATAACCATTTGTCTGAAGTGGTGTATGGTTTCCTGCCTAGACAGGGGGTTGGACTAGAAGACCTCCAAGGCCCCTTCCAACTCTGTTATTCTACTCTATTCTATTCTATTCTTATATCATGGACTCCTTCTTAACTCTAAGATGGCCGAGATAGGACCACAAGCCACCAGAAAAAGGAATATCATATATTTTCTGAAATTTTGTCTCTTCCCAGGAGCATTTCCTACCGTAGATTTTGCCTACATGACAAATACTATATTATCCCTGGAAGATCATATGCTTTTAATTCACTAATATGCTCTTCCAAATGCAGTCCTATGTCTTCTGTCAAGAGTAAATCTTTCTCTAGCCCTACTATCCTATTTTACTTTCTAGGCCATGTTTTTAGATTGTTAAACAGCGATGATATTTCTAACTTATTTTATGTTGTAAATTTCCATCTAAGTTCAGCTGGGAACATTTAACAGAATAACAGAGTTGGAAGGGACCTTGGAGGTCTTCTAGTCCAACCCCCTTCTCAAACTGGAGACCCTATACCATTTTAGACTTGTAGCTGTCCGATCTCTTCTTAAAAACCTCCAGTGTCGGAGCATGCACAACTTCCAAATGCAAGCTATTCCACTGGTTGATTGTTCTCACTGTCTGGAAATTTCTCCTTAGTTCTAGGTAGCTTCTCTGTTTGTTCGGGTTCCATCCATTTCTTCTTGTCCTTCCCTCAGATTCCTTGGAGAATAGGTTGACCCCCTCTTCTTTGTGGCAGCCCCTTAAATATTGGAATACTGCTATCATGTCACCCCTTGTCCTTCTGATCAGTAGATTAGACATCCCCAATTCCTGCAACTGTTCTTCATATGTTTTAGCCTTCAGTCCCCTAATCATCTTTGTTGTTCTTCTCTGCACTTTTTCCAAAGTCTCAATATTTGTTTTTTTTTTATATTGGGGTGACCAAAATGGATGCAGTATTTTAAATGTGATCTTACCAAGGCTTTAGAAAACAGTAGTATCACTTCTTGTGATCTTGATTCTATCCAGAGGTGGTATTCAGCCAGTTCTGATAGGTTCTGGAGAACCGGTAGAGGAAATTTTGAGTAGTTCGGAGAACTGGCAAATCCCACCTCTGACTGGCCCCGCCCCCATCTATTCTCCACCCCCCGAGTCTCAGCTGATTGGCTGGGTCTTCTTTGGTTGCCCTGCACAGGAGAACAGAGCTGGAAAGCAGGTTAGTGGGATGGGGAGGGAATGGGGATTTTACAGTATCCTTCCCCTGCCATGCCCATCAAGCCACACCCACCAAGCCACACCCCACCCACCAAGTCCACCAAGCCACACCCACAGAACCGGTAGTAAAAAAAAATTAATGTCACCACTGATTCCATCCCTCTGTTAATGCAATCTAGAATTGCATTGGCTTTTTTGGCAGCTGCCGCACACTGCTAGCTCATATTTAAGTGATTGTCCAGTAAGACTCCATGATCCCTCTCAACAGTTACTCCTATTAAGTCAGGTTTCACCCAGCATGTACCTGTATGTTGTGTTTTTCTTGTCTACTTTTTCTACATTGAATTTCATTTTGTTAGCTAGGGCCTGGTGTTCAAGTCTGAACATTTAGGCTGAATATTGTGATTAAAATGCAACAGATGAGAGCACCAAGAAAATGCTTAGGCTGTATTTACAAATGGAGAAACATTTTTGTTTGAGTTGAAAGATTTGGTGGAGAGAAAGGAGTTTGTAAGGAACTTAAAAGGGTCGTGTTGTATTCACTTCCACTAGAAGCATGACTGATCCATACAACAACGTGCCCGCTCCCGTGTACTCCGCATCGAACTCAAAAACCGTCTAGACAATGGAGAGAAGGACCTGTACATTGACTACCATGCTGACTGTATCAAAAGTAAGCCACGCAACCCAATACTCAGCTTTTACCCTCAACCACAACCCTACCTCAACCCATCCACCATCACCCAAGACTAGGCACGCACGCCCCCAACTACCTCAATTCCAACTACTGCCGGCCTTAAATGCAAACTACTCAATGCAAGAAGCCTCGTGAATAAAATACCTGAATTTCTCTTCCTCCTAAATATGGCTAACTTTGACATTATATTTGTCTGTGAAACATGGCTCAATGCATCTCTCCCGACTCCATTACCACAGTAAGAGACTATCATGTTTACCGATCAGATCGTGAAAATCGTCGAGGAGGTGGTGTTGCTATATTCTATAAAAAATCCTTACATCTAAAAATATCCAAGTTACCCAGGAGCTTGCCCTTCCTGAAACCATCATCTGTGAACTATCCTTAAATATCACAATTCGATTCTTACTATGTTACAGAGCACCTGATTATGACATCGAACATGTAAACAAGCTAAATACATTACTAACATGGGCTGCATCCTGCCCATACCCTTTATCCTTCTTGGTGATTTCAATCTACCTCATATTGACTGGACCCTAAATGACTGTACAACTGAAATCATACACACAACCTTCTACAATGCTATTACAAATCTGGGACTGGAACAACTAGTAATCAACAACACTAGACTAAACAACTGCCTCGATCTCATCTTCTGCAACAGTTTGAATTTAATTTACGGAATACAAACTAAAGAACCCTTTTCCAGTAGTGACCACAATATGATTGACTTTTGTCTCAACATACGTCCACACAAAAATCACCACAATGATGTAATCCCCTATTGTAACTTCAAAAAGGCAACTATGATCTTATAGACAACGATCTCTCATCCCTTGATTGGCAATCTCTATTCACTGGATGCAATACCGTTGAAGACCATTACAACATATTTTTACTTGAAGTCAAAAGAGTCATCAAACTATATGTTCCAACAACAACTCCCAAAACAAAACAAAAAGCAGATTACCCATATCAATAAGGAAACTTCAATCCAAAAAGAGATCACTCTGGCGGAAAAACAAATCTGGTCACGTTGCCAATTTCAAAAACCGATACAAAAATTTATGCCACCAGATAAAGACCGAATGCACCAATTATCACATTAAACAAGAGGAAAACCTTCTAAGCACCAATTCCACCCGTGCTTTTACAATTTTGTAAACAACAAACTAAAAGACTCAAGGTCCATCCCTCCCTTGATAGGACCTGATGGTAAAGACTGCAACGACGACACCATTAAAGCCAACATCTTTAACACATTCTTTGGCTCAGTATTTGTAAACAGCAATGGATCATGCCCAGTATTTCCTAGCCGTACCACAGATAACAACAATGATCTAATACATATCGATTTCACAGAAGACAATGTTGAAAAATCACTACGCAATCTAAAACCATCTCTATCTATTGGACCGGATGGAATATGTGCCTACTTCTTAAGAAAGCTATCCACTGCCATAGCCAAACCTCTAAGCATAATCTTTGAAAAATCTTTCAGGACCAGCTCCTTGCCTAACCTATGGTCACAAGCCACAGTCATCCCCATCTTCAAAAAGGAGAGCCAAGCCTAGTTGAAAATTACAGACCAATCTCCTTATGCTGCGTCACCTGTAAAGTCATGGAATCAATTATTAACCAATCCATCATCCTCCACTTAGAGACAAACAACCTACTCTCCAATAAACAATTTGGTTTCAGAAAAAAAAACTATCCCGTAATCTGCAACTCTTACACTGCAAAAACATATGGACGACACAACTCGACCAGGGCAAAGCAATAGACGCAATCTACATAGACTTCTGTAAAGCCTTTGATTCAGTGGTACACGACAAACTACTCCTAAAAATAAAATCCTATGGTATCTCTGGACAACTGAATAACTGGATAGAAGCATTCCTGTCAAACAGACAACAAATGGTCAAAATCGGGAGCGTCCTATCAAATCCAGTACCTGTCAATAGTGGTGTCCCCCAGGGCAGTGTTCTAGGACCAACTCTCTTCATACTCTACATAAACGACCTCTGTGATCTTATTAAGAGCAATTGCGTTCTCTTCGCTGATGATGTAAAGCTGTTCAATACCACAGACAATACTGCTACCCTACAAAAAGATCTTGACTATGTATCTGAATGGTCAAACAAATGGCAACTTCAAATCTCAACAAATAAATGCTCTGTCTTACATATTGGCAAAAAAAATCAGAAAATAAAATACAAGCTGAATAGGCAAGATCTTGTTGATGACCCAAGCTCTGTAAAGGACCTTGGAATACTCACCTCTAATGATCTAAGTGCTAGAGCCCACTGCAACTGCATAGCCAAAAAGGCATTAAGAGTTGTTAACCTAATCCTACGTAGCTTTTTCTCTGGTAATATCACACTACTAACCAGAGCATACAAAACATTTGCTAGACCAATACTCGAATACAGTTCATCAGTCTGGAACCCTCATTACGTATCTGATATTAGCACAATTGAGAAAGTCCAGAAATATTTCACAAGAAGAGTTCTCCACTCTTCTACTCGTTGTAGAATACCTTATGCCACCAGACTTGAAATTCTAGAACTAGAAAACCTTGAATTACGCCGTCTTCGGTCTGACTTAAGCATGGTATATAAAATCATACATTGCAATGTCCTACCTGTCAATGAATACTTCAGCTTCAACCATAACAACACAAGAGCACACAATAGATACAAACTCAAAGTAAACCGCACCAAACTTGATTGCAGGAAATACGACTTCAGCAATAGAGTGGTCAATGTCTGGAATACTCTACCCGACTCTGTAGTCTCTTCCCCAAACCCCAAAAACTTTAACCTTAGACTGTCTACTATTGACCTCACCCCTTTCCTAAGAGGTCTGTAGGGGGCGTGCATAAGCGCACCAACGTGCCTACCGTCCCTGTCCTATTGTTTCTCTTATTCTTTTATTTTTCTTATATGTACCCATTTCATGTATTCACAACTATGTATACACTTATACTTATTATCTTGTAAACAATTGGCAAATCAAATAAATAAATAAATAAAATAAATATTTGGAGGGTGGAAAACATGTTGGGGTCATGCTTATGTCATGGCTGCCAAAAGAGACCTGGGATTTACAAAATGTTACGATGAGCACAGCCAAAACACACATCCACCATTGGGTAAAATGGACAAAACTGCCCGTGTGTAACTGTGGACAGTTATAAGCAGAAGAGAAATCAAGATAGGATTTCTGCTGAATCTTTGAAAGAAAAAGAGAGGTGAGAATTATTATCTGCAAGGCATGGGGTAGACTGATCCAGTCCTAATGGTTGTCAACTAATCAATGTTTCTAATCTTTAAATTGTTTTATATTGTTATTTTAGGATGTCATAAGATGCCCAAAGTGATAGTGAGCTGCACAGCATGTAAATTTATGGAAGGGAGGGAGGGAGGGAGGGAGGGAGGGGAGGGAGGAAGGAAGGAAGGAAGAAAGGAAGGAAGGAAGGATGATTTATTAAACCAGAACAAAGAAAAATTCATTATTATAGCTGAAAGAAGTTTGATTCTACAAGGCCTTCTTTTTGCAACACCTAAATAAAGCTTGAATGGTCCAACAATATGTGAACTAGAGTATTGCTAGAATTCCAAATAATGCAACAAATGATCGTGTTTCCAATAGAAAGCATGTAGATGTCATTCAATCAATACAGAATTATTCTCTGATCATGGAAGTGAATTGAATAAAAATCTTTCTCTGTTCATTAATATCTCCTCCCTCCAAACCTCTTGGTATTCTCTAACCTTAGTATGACTTATGTATTGCAAAATCCTTTCCCTAGTCATTAGAAGCATCATTAAATTATCTTCTACCTCATAGTTGAAAGACTTTGGGTTTTAAAAAGTGAATGTCTTCATCTACTATTCCCTTTACCTTGGCGTTTGTTCGCTGTCCTCTTTAACTTCTTTAAACATTCAAAAGTGATTAAAAAAGAAGTAATTTATTCCATGATTTTTCAATATATTCAGATTTATCTGTCATACAGGCAAAACACTGGATAAGAGAAAAACCTAAAGAAATGGTTTGGTCTAATGGTTAAGGAACTAGGCTAGAAGGCACAAGATCATGAGTTCTAGTCCTGTGTTATGCATGAAAACAGGCTGGGTAACTTTGGGCCAATCACCAGGAGACAGTGAATTCTAGTCCCGTCTTAGTCATGAAAGGCAGCTGGGTGAACTTGGACCAATCATCAGAAGACAGTGAGTTCTAATCCTGTTTTAGGCATGAAAGCCAGCTGGGTGACTTTGAGCCCATCACCACACGCCGTGAGTTCTAGTTCCGGTTCATGTGATCCCCTTTTGTGACCCTGTGAGAAGCAAAGTCGATGGGGAAGCCAGATTCACTTAACAACCGTGTTACTAACTTAACAACTGCAGTGATTCACTTAAGAACTGAGGCAAGAAAGGTCATAAAATGGGGCAGAACTCACTTAACAAATGCCCTGCTTAGCAACAGAAATTTTGGGGTCAATTATGAGCTACCTGCCCTTAAAACTGTAATACCAACTTTGCTGACTTCTAGATGTTGGCTAAAAATAATGGAAGCTGAGGTTCAAAATCTCTGGAGATGTAAGAGTCTGGACAACCTTTTGTCTGAAACCGTATAGGGTCTCCTGCTGAAGCAGCGGCTTGGACTAGAAGACCTCCAAGGTCCCTTCCTACTCTGTTATTCTGTGGTTCTATGAATGTAGCCTTTTTTATCGCTGGCAAAATGGCTTCATTCTCAGGAACGTTTCCGCAATCCAGAGCACAGGGCTTTTGATCTATTCCATGCCTGCCTTGGCTTATTAATTGAATTTTTTTTTTTTACTGCTTCGGGTACATTACATGGACTGCATCTAATGAATAACAAGTTACATGTCTTCACAGTGTCATTAACTTTTCTTGCAACCCACGAAACGAGTTGAGGCTCGGCTCGGCTGCAAGCTGATAGTGGCTCAGGCGGCCATCGTGACACTTGGTTTTCAGGCACTCTTGCAAATGAGGAGCAGTCAAAGTGACGCATTTTGATTAGCGGGCGAAGTCTAAGGAGACGTATCAGTTGGGTATGCCAGGGCAGCACTCCATCGTTTTATCTCACCAGCAGAACTCTTCGAGTCAAGTCAAAGGTGTCAACTCAAAAATATTTATCTGTTCTTTTAGAAATGTCAGCAGAAAGGGAGTGGGGGAAGTAATGCATACCTTAGATAATTGCTAGGTAATGTTTTATAGATGGCACCTCCCCCCTTCAAGACTGGCCATGAGCCTGAAATGTTGGAAGTGCAAAAAAAAAAAAAAGGACGGAACATACTATCACATGTGGTGGTCCTGTATAGAATCCAAAAAATATTGGCTGAGAATTTTAAAAAATGGTTGGAAGAAATTAGGAATGAACAAATTGAACTAAAACCAGAATTGTTCTTATTAGGGATACTTAGGGAAAAATATGGGGAAAAAAGTTAAATACATAGTATTACATATATTGATGGCGGCCAGACTCGCCTTTGCTCAAGGTTGGAAGCAGGCCTACACTCCATCAGTGTCTGGGTCAGCAGAGTTATTGCCGCTTTAAGAAGCTGTCTATATAAGGGAGGCCATGAGAGGGCGTACCTCTCTTCTCCTCGTGTTCTATCTCCATTGTAGTTCTCCATGTAGAGTTGAAGATTGATTGATTGATAATTCAAAAGATAATGAGTTGTGCAGAAATGGATAAATTAGCCCTAAAAGATAAAGAATCATCAGAATACTACATGATTTGGGATTGTTGGTATGAATGGATTGAGTGAAGACAGGCTATATAATAAATGGTATAGGAAGATTGGTAGTAGCTGTAGTAAGTATATATTCGCATTAGACATCAATTGTAAATATTGCACAAAATAATGTAACAAACAGGAAACCACAAACTGTCGTTGTTGAAATTTTTTAATTTTTTCTTTGTGTTGTTTGTTTTGTTTTAATTGTAAAATTAATAAAGTTTGTTTTGAAAAAAAGATAATCGCTAGGTGGCCGAAGCCTCTGGCATGCAAGATTATTACTGGAGAGCATGATTGATGACTCTTGGCTATGGATGTGTCCCACTGGAGAATATACATCCAGGGGTGGGGGAAGATTAGGTTCAAGGGTGAGATGAACGATGTGTCTCAGTGTCGGCTGCACCCAGGTCATGCTGACATGGTCACTCCTAATAAATGATTTTTTTTAAACTCTGAGAGAAGTGACTAGAGACTCATGATTCAAATGGGTGTGGATTGTTGGAGCCCTGACAGCCAGCTGGTACTGAGACACATCATTCATCTCACCCTTGACCCTGGTCTTCCCCCACCCCCTGGATGTATATTCTCCGATGGGACACATCCATAGCCAAGAGTCATCAAAGGTCTGTGTTAAGGTATTGAAGATTTAATAGCTGACCAACTTTTGTAAGGCTGCTGTAAATGCTGATGCAATGAGGATAAGTCAGCAGGGTTATTGCCGCTTTAAGACTGAGGATAGGTCAGCAGAGTTATTGCCGCTTTAAGAAGCTGTCTATATAAGGGAGGCCATGAGAGGGCGTACCTCTCTTCTCCTCATGTTCTATCTCCATTGTAGTTCTCCATGTAGAGTTGAAGATTGTTTGATTGCCAGATATTTGCCTACCATATATATGTATGTATATAAACCACTGTTAAAAGACAAAGCCTCTATGTCCTGTGTTTTGCTCCTGGGTTGTCTCATAATAGTTAGTCACACTGCAAACACTCTGACAGTCTGGATCAGTGTTCTCAAACTTGGCCTCTTGGAGCTGTGTGGACTTCATCACCCAGAATTCCTGAGAGTATCTCAAATTTGGCATCTTGAAAAAATATAACAGAATAACAGAGTTGGCAGGGACCTTGGAGGTCTTCTAGTCCAAGAAGGTCTGCTCAAGGAGGAGGCCCTCTACCATTTCAGACAAAATGGTTGTGCAATCTCTTCTTAAAAACCTCCAATGATGGAGCATCCATAACTTCTGGAGTCACGTCATTCCACTGGCTAATTGTTTTTGGCTGATTAGTTTCAGGAAAGAAGCAACCTAGAATTGGTGTGCCTAAAGTCCCAAACTTGACATCTTGAAGATACGTTGACTTCAGCTCCCAGAATTCCTGGGAGTTTCTCAAACATGGCCCCTGAAACTTGGTATCTTGAAGATGTGTCGATTTCAAATCTCAAACCTGGAATTTTTGAAGATGTCTGGCCTTCAACTCCCACAATTCCTGGGAGTTTATCAAACTCGGCATCTCAAACTTGGAATTTGGAAGACGCGTGGACTTCAATTCCCCAGCCAGTCATTCTCATACACATTCTGAATTCTTCAAAATGCCAGGTTTGGGAGTTGAAATCCACACACTTCAAGTTGCCAAGTTCAAGAAACACTGGATCATCCTAGATGAATCTCAAGCCCGGGATTTAAGCCACAAAACTTTTCCTTCACTGGAACTGCAAAACAATTTTTTGAAAATTCAAATCATAGAATTCAAGCTTTGGGAGAGCCAAAAAGCCCATTGAATGAATCCAGGTCTTTGCCCAGAGCAGAAATCTGAATTAACATTTTCCAGACAGATATAAGAACTAATGCTCCTAAAGTTTGAAAAAGTTCTGGTAGGAGTGGAGGGATGGGACTAAAAAATAAATATTTGAAAGCTAGCAGTGTTTAACTTTCATTGCCATTCTAAAAACATTTTCAAAATATTTAACTGCCTAAAACTTAACTGATTACCCTTTTTTTTCTGAGTTATCTTCTATCTAATCAGCCATTCCTTTCCTTGCAAGAGGATCTTATGTTCATCTTGTTCTCGTGCCAAGTTTAAAATAATCCGTCATTTTTCTCCCAGATCATCCTCTTTTACAGTGAAAAAACAGATTTTCGAATTTTAGATAGTCGTCTATTAAGAGAACAGAACGGAACAAAGCAGAATAATAGACTTGGAAGGGACCTTGGAAGTCTTCTAGTCCAACCCCCAGCTCAAGCAGGAGACCCTGACCTCTACCATTTCAGACTAGTGGCTGTCCAATCTCTTCTTAAAGACCTCCAGTGATGAAGCACCTACCTTCTGGAGATAAGTTGTTCCACCGATTAATTATTCTCACTCTCAGGAAATTCCTCCTTGTTCTAGGTTGCTTCTCTCCTTGATTAGTTCCATCCATTGCTTCTTGTCCTGCCTTCTGGTGTTTTGGAGAATAGCTTGACTCCTCTTCTTTGTGGCAGCCCCTGAGATACTGGAAGACTGCTATCATGTCTCCCTAGTCCTTCTTTTCATTAAACTAGACATACCCAATTCCTGCAACCCTTCTTCATGTTTTAGCCTTCAGTCCTCTAATCATCTCTTGTCAGACAAAGGAAAGGGCTTAAAAGCTGTTGCCTGAATCAAATCTGACCAAAAGCTGGAGCCATCTCACACTTCGAATAGAATAGAGCTGGAAGGGACCTTGAAGGTCATCTAGTCCAGCCCCCTGCTCAAGCAGGAGAACCTATACCATTTTAGATAAGTGACTGTCTAGACTCTAGAGACTCTTCTTAAAAATATCCAGTGATGGAGCACCCACAATTTCTGGAGGCAAGCTGTTCACAGGCGTGTAGCACAATGTCTTTCTCATTGTGGCTAATACAGACAGTCCTCATTTAGAGACCATTCACAGGTACAACGGTGACAAAGTTTACAATGAAAAAAAAGCTCTGCAACGAATCTTGCACTTACGACCGTCACAGGTTTGTAACACCAAGGAACACTGAAGGAAGGTCATAACCCCAGCTGTGGTTTCACTTCATTTGCTTAACAACTAAGCTGAGAATCCCAATCGCGGTCACTAAATGAGGACAACCCGTGTTTACAGCAGGTAGTTAAATTACAACCCAACCAGAGATGCGTAGCATGGCATGTGGATAATTCTAATTAAAGACATTTAATACACACACACACACACAAATCCCTCTGGATATTTATTTTCCTTAGATTTCATGAGCCAAAGGAATAAATGTTCTTTTTGCTAAGTGTACTTGACAATCTTTTTGAAAACAGAGAGCTCAAATAAACCACCCGAAGAACACTGTGAGAGTGTCAGTGTGTGTGTTTATGTCACTGAGGTAGGAGGGAGAGAGAGAGAGAGAGAGAGAGAGAGAGAGAGAGAGAGAGAGAGAGAGAACATACAAAGAGGCTCTTTGTTTCCAACAAGGTCAACATCCAAAATCTGTGACCTTAATTTCGTTATAGGAAATCCTTTATAATGTTCGTTTTAATGTTTCCATATGGAATTATCCCAGGACTGGGAGAGTGTTATTTTCTTTCTTTTTTCTTTTTCCTCCACCTTCTTCTTTTTTTATTATTATTATTTGGATAAGGCCAGAGAAAAGGGAAGGCACATTCCAAAGACGCGTACTCATTTCGGGATCAAATTCAAGCGATTTTTGGCAATGGTTGAAAAGCACAAATGCCCCTGTGTATTTTTTTGTGTGTGTGTTTTTTTTTTTCTTCTTTCTTTCGGGTCTCCTGCTGTGTAACCTCAAATTGAGTCTGTCTGGTTGAAGCACTTTGTAAAATCATGAAAACCCTATTAAAGGCATGAAATACGATACACACCGCATATTTTTTTCTCTCTCTCTCTTTTTCCCGGGTTTGTTTTTCCATTGAACTATCCGTGAAGATTGAATTGAGCTGGCCTGTTTATACTCTTGATTGCTCTATTCGATCATAGCCTTTATTACATGATCTTGATACCTAATAGCTGGTTCCCAGCATTCACCATTGCTGGCCTGCTGTTAAAAGCTTTGGCTTCTGTCCCCCTTAGGTATTCTTAACAACCTGCCACACATACTAATGTTTTGTGGGAAATGGCACCCAGGTTGTGTGTCTACGCAGAAAAGGGAGAGGCCCTGTCTACGGGCGATCGCTGAGCTCACTGGGTGTCGTACAGATTGTGGCAGGGACGGGATTCAAAAATTTTACCAATAGGTTCTCTGCCCGGTGGGTGGGTGTGGCAATGGTGGGCGTGGCCTTGTCAGCCTCCTGCACCTTGATGGTGGGTGGTGGTGTGTTTTTGCCCTCCCCAAGTTCTGGAGGATTTCCTCAAGCCTCCAGGAAGGCGAAAACGGCCTCTCTGGGCTCTGGAGGCTCTCTGGAAGCCAGAAACGAGCCCATTTCCAGCCCTCTCTAACTTCCGGAAGACCTATTTTTTGCCCTCCATGTGCACCCTGCTGTGATGACCCAGGGCATGGCACAACAGCAACAAATCCCAAAAATAGGTAAAGTCCCTTTAATACCTACAACTTGACCCCCAATGTCCAGTTATCATCGGCTGGAGAAAAAAACTCTCCCAAAAACAGTTTTCAAAGGAAAGAAATTCTGCCCGAACTCAAAGTACATATAAATTATAAATAAAAGGCAGGCAAGGTGCAACAAGATAACAAACACACACTGCAGCAATTTTCCTTTTTAAAGTCCCCAGAAGGGCAGGATAAAAGGGATTGAAGACATCAAAAGATAATAAAACACACACACTTGGGAGGATGCCAGAACTTAGATAAGACTTGACAAACCAGAATAATTTCACACTTTGCTTCCAGCAACTTTGCCATGCGTAGTTTGCCCTTTTAAACAGTCTTCCCAGCTGCAGCCAATGAAGGGGATCAGGGCCCTTTCCTACCCTGTAAACCATGCAACTCATATTGCTTTCTTATCCGTTCCTCCCTGCGTGTCCTAGGATGAAGAGGAGGTGGGCCCGGGTCTTCCTCTGAATGCCCAGCCGGACTGTGCCCTTCCCCAGTTTCCTCCACAGCCACCAGAGCCACACTCCCACTCCCTGTCAGCTGTTCCACCTCTCCCTTGGAATCAGATTCCAACAAGGGCATGACACTTGCACTTTCCTTCATCCAAAATAGGCCGCGTGGGGACTCCTAGGAGGAGAGGGTAGGGCAGCCAAGAGTGGGATATAGGGGTTCTCCGAACTGCACAGAATCTTAGCTAGGGGCTCTCCCGAACCCCTGTGAACCCCCTGCAGCCCACCCCTGGATTATGGGCAGAACAACCAAGATACCATCAGGAATCCAGTTTAATCCAGGGACAAGCTTGCTTATCATCTATGACAGGAAGTAGGACAAAAAATATGGTAGAGGTCTACAGATAGTATATGTATATGGGAGCCAGTTTGGGCTGGGGGCATCTGGCTAGAAAGTGGGAGACCATAATTTCTAGTCCCACTTTAGGAATGAAAGATGGTCTGGGTGATTTTGAGCCAATCACCAGGAGATGGTGAGTTCTAGTTCCATCTTAAACATGAAAATTGGCTGGGTGACTTTGATCCAACCACCAGGAGACTGTGAGTTCTAGTCCCACTTTAGGCATGAAACCTAGCTGTGTGACTTTGAGCCAATCACCAGGAGACTGGGAGTTCTAGTCCCACTTTTAGGAATGAAAGTTGGTCTGGGTGATTTTGGGCCAATCACCAGGAGAACATGAGTTCTAGTCCCACTTTAGGCATGTAAGCTAGCTGGGTGACTTTGGGCCAATCACCAGGAGATGGTGAGTTCTAGTCCCACTTTAGGAATGAAAGTTGGTCTGGGTGATTTTGGGCCAGGAGATGGTGAGTTCTAGTTCCATCTTACACATGAAAATTGGCTGGGTGACTTTGATCCAATCACCAGGAGACGGTGAGTTCTAGTCCCACTTTAGGAATGAAAGTTGGTCTGGGTGACTTTGGGCCAATCACTAGGAGATGGTGAGTTCTAGTCCCACTTTAGGCATGAAAACTAGCTGGGTCGCTTTGGGCAACTTCTGACAAGCAAAATCAGTGGGGAAATCTTCAGGGGTGGGATTCAACATTTGTAACAACTGGCTAAGTGGGCATGGCCATGTGACTATGTGGGCATGGCTTCTTCTTTGCAGCAACCCCCCCCTTTTTTTTTTTTTGCCTCCTGGGCCTCAGGGAAGCCTCTTTGGGGGCATTTTTGCTCCCAGAAAGCTTCCCTGGGGCCCAGGAAGCCAAAAAAAAAAAATGAAGCGCCACCCCTACACACACCCAACCCCGCGTGCCTCTTTTTGCCTTCTGTGCCTCAGGGAAGCCTCAGGGCAACGCAGTAAGACAGCAAGGGGGATCCCAACACAGCTGATCATCAGAACAGCTGATCGTTGGGAGGGGAAAAACAGAAATACCTTAAGGAGTGACCGGGTGAGGGAGAACACAGTCAGTGATGTTGGGCATGAGTGTGATGTCACACATGCCTGATAAGGACTAATTGGGCAGGGAGGGGCGGGGCCAGCCAGAGGCATGATTTGTCGGTTCTCTGAATTGCACTGAATCATAACAACTGGGTTCTATAGAACCGGTCAGAACTGGTAGAATGCCACCCCTGGAAATCTTGATTCACTTAACAACCATATTGCTAACTTAACAACCACAGTGATTCTCTTAACAACTGTGGCAAGAGAGGTTGTAAAATGGGGCAAAGATTCCTTAACAACTGTCTTGATTAACAACAGAAATGTGAGGTTCCATTTTAGTCATGAGTTGAGGATTATCTACATATTCAATGGGACTTAACTCATGTTTTTCCGCCTCTAATAATGAAAATAATCGTGGAATCCTCCAAAATAGCTAATAACATACCTTATAATACCATCTTTCAAACCATTTCAGTATTTCAAATTCTTTTCGAAGAAGCAAAACATCAGCTGCGTGGGTGGGATTCAATCGGTGTAATAACCAGCTTGGTGAGCGCGTGCTTTGCACACGCACATATGCAGAGAGCAGTGGTGGGATTCAAAGATTTTTCCCACCGGTTCGGTGGGTGTGGCTTGGTGGGCACGCGTGCGCCAATTGCACACTTTACGCAGGCGCAGAGGTGTTCCAACTCACCTCCTGCAAGCCTGCACTCTCCCTGTTGCTTCAGCAGCTGCCACGCGGCACTCTGCCGTGCCGCGCAAAGCAGCCGCGCTTCAAATGCAAGGAATAAAGGTGTGAGTATGGGAGCCCGGGCAGGCGGGTGGGCCCAACAGCAGAGCGGTAGAGAGACCTCGTTCGGTCTCCACTGCTCATTGGTGCTATTGGTTCAGCAGAACTGGGCCGAACTGGTAGAATGCCACCACTGGTGCAGAGGGTTTGCTACTGACCTTCTCCCACAATCCTACACTCTCCCTGTGTGTTAAACAACTGATGCGTGGCAATCCACTGTGCCATGCGAAGCAGTTGAGCTTGAAAACCAGGAAATAAAGGTCAGAATAGAGCCAGGGTAGGCGAGCAGTTGGGCCCAGAAGCTGATTGTCGGAGCAAACTGGTTTGCACACAGAGTATTCTCAGAGCTACCGGTTTGGCTGAACCAGGCCGATCCGGTAGAATACCACCGCTGATCTGCTGTAATACTTCCCCAAATTATAATTTGGGTAGAAATAGTTTTCTTGCTACCAAACTTCCTGGAATGGGGTTCAGGTGTTGTTTTCATTTCAACTGGATTCTGATGTGGACTGAAATCCGAAGGACTCAAGCAACGCCTTTTGTAACAAATATTATTAAAAGGCTTAAATGTTTGTTAGCGGCAGTATTTCGTAACATTTGCTAGTTAGAAAAGATGCTGCCAGATTCTTTTGGATTTTCGCTCTCCGATGTCTGCAACAGATATTCACCTGCTAAGTCCGTGATGGCGAACCTATGGCACGCGTGCCACAGGTGGCATGCAGAGCCATTTGTCCTGGCACGTGAGCCACAGGCAAACTTACCACACTGCACATGTGCGTGCCTCACAGCTGATTTTTGGCCTGTTTGAGGCCTTTTTCAGTCTCCCAGAGGCTTGAGGACATTTTCTGCAGCCTTTGCAAGCTGAAAAATAGGCCCATTTCATCACTTCCTGTATTTCCAGAAATACCGGAAGTGATGAAACAGGCCCATTTTTCGGCCTGCAAAGCCTGCAGAAGTTTTCCTCAAACCTCTGAGAGACCGAAAATGGCCTCAAATGGGCCAAAAATCAGCTGGGAGGTGCAGTGCAGGTAAGGGTGCGGTGGAGGGGATTGCGCACACATGCGCAGGAAAGGGATGCACATTGCCTTCTGTGTGCTGGCACGTGAGCATGCAAGCGCATACACAATTTTTGGCACAGGAGCCCCAAAAAGGTTAGCCACCACTGTGCTATTTTTGATAAATAGAGTAAGTGTATTTTTTGTTTGTTTCTTTATACTTCACCTCTGTAACTTGAAAAGCTCTTTCATATCTCCCGTGACGATTGCTAGAACCTATCAGTTAATGGAATTTCATTCATTTCAGGTTTATATTTGATCGGATGCTTCAAGATGGTCCTAAACCAAGACAGTTGATTGGAAGCCAAGATGAGGTACTAAGAATGTTTTCTGTGTCTTGATGCTACCATCTGGTGGCCAATTGGAGTATTGCAGCCTCAATTCCTCTTCAAGAGAAGGAGAGTGGCCAACTGAAGACTTTGCTTCCAATATTTAGAATAGAGTAGAGTAGAGTAGAGTAGAGTAGAGTAGAGTAGAGTAGAATAGAATAGAATAGAATAGAATAGAATAGAATAGAATAGAATAGAATAGAATAGAATAGAATAGAATAGAATAGAATAGAAGCAGAGCAGAACAGAACAGAACAGAACAGAAGTGGAAGGGACCTGAGAGGTCTTCTAGTCCAGCCCCCTGCTCAAGCAGGAGATCCTATACCATTTCAAGCAAATGGTTGTCCAATCTCTTCTTAAAAACCTCCAGTGATGAAGCACCCATAACTTCTGGTGGCAAGCTGTTCCACTGGATTATTGTCCTCACTGTTAAGAAGCTTCTCCTTAGTTCCAGATTGCTTTTCTCCTTGATTGGTTTCTATCCATTGTTGCTTGTCTTGCCTTTTTGGTGCTTTGGGGAATAATTTGACCTCCTCTTCTTTGTGGCAGCCTCTCAAATGCTGGAGTACTGCTATCATGTCCCCCCTAGTTCTTCTTTTCTTTAGACTATCCAAACTCAAATTGTGCAACCGTTCTTCATATGGTTTAGTCTCCAGACCTTTAATCATCTTAGTTGCTCTTCTTTGCACTTTTTTTTCCAAAGCCTCAGTGTCCTTTTTGTAATGCGTTAACCAAAACTGGATGCAGTATTCTAGATGTGGCCTTACTAAGGCTTCATAAAGTGATGCTAATCCTTCACGTGGTTTTGATTCTATGCCTCAATCACCAAGGATTGTATTAGCTTTTTGGGGCTGCTGCCACACACTGCTGGCTGATGTTTAAGTGATTGTCCACTCAGACTCCAAGGCCCCTCTCACAGTTGCTGTTTTTGAGCCAGCCAAATGAACTGTTGTAAGTCGAGGACAATCAACTTCAAGAAGAGATTGGACTGCCATTTGTCAGAAATGGTGTAGGGTCTCCCGCTTGGGTGGGGGGTTGGACTAGATGACCTATAAGGTCCCTTCCAACTCTGATTACCTGTTATCTGTTAACTGTATAAGTGATCAACTAACTGTGCTCAGAGAACTTCATGTTTGCCAGTGGTGGGATTCAAATTTTTTTACTACCGGTTCTGTGGGTGTGGCTCGGTGGGCTTGGCAGGGGAAGGATACTGTAAAATCTCCATTCCCTCCCCACCCCACTAACCTGTTTTCCAGCTCCGTTCTCCTGTGCAGGGCAACAAAAGAAGACCCAGCCAATCAGCTGGGACTCAATGGGAGGCAGAGAATAGATGGGGACGGGGCCAGTCAGAGGTGGTATTTGTCAGTTCTCTGAATTATTCAAAATTTCCACTAATGGTTCTCCAGAACTGGTCAGAACCTGCTGAATACCACCTCTGATATATGCCCAGCTCTTGTGCAACAGCCTATCAACAGGGCCAATGTCTTTGAATATTAGTAGCTCGGGTTGGTAGTTACAGTATTGGTTTGGCGATTTGGTTGCAAACCTTTCATCCCCAGGGATTTAAAGGCCAGCGCTCCCCCAGACAAGGACAATCCAAAGCACGCTGAAAATGTCTCCTTGAATGGGGACGAAATGTTTGCAACCAAATCGCCCAGCCCGGTGTCACGGTTCCGAGCTCTGCACAGAATTAGGACGCCACACAGTAAGCAGTGTCACACCCCTTTATTCCGGCACAGAAACCCGGCACGAAGTGAGTCTGAGACAGAGCTATGAACCTCTGCCTTCCAGCTGATTATGAAGGGCTGAAGATTCCTGCCCCTTTCCAGATGTTCAATCACCCTTCGCATCTTCAGCGTTCATGCCTTAGCCATTGCTGCTCCGACATCTCACGCTGGATTCAGGTCCCGTGTGCTCCATCGTGCACCCTCCTCTCCATGAGTCCTTCTCCACCATCCCTTTCATGACAGGCCCTCTCGAGTGACAGGGCTTCCCCAACCCCACCCCATGTGTGGCAACCCCGAGACAATGCACAGGAACTCTCAGCTGCTGCCGTATCAGAGGTTGACAGACGGCTCCCCTCTACCAGGGAGAATGCATCTGCAAAACATCAAGCATACGCAAGGGTTCGTTAGCCAGTTTTCCTCCTGTGCCCATCCTTGGCTTTTGGGGATGCTCCCTGTAAAACTTGTGAATCAGCCACATGGCTCTTGCATCTCTACTTCTCACCCATGAGGCCTCTGACAATGGGTATCCCTTCCACTGGACCAAATATTGCAGTTTTCCCCCTATGGAAGCGGGAATCTTGTTGCTCAAACCAACAACGTAACAGAGCCAATCTTTGCTAAAGGCTTCATCAGTGCCACCACTTCACTCTGCAAAATATCCTCCGTAATCGTAGCTCTGCGGAGGAAATTTCTGAACTCCATTGAGCGCCCAATTATTTGAATTGTATTACAGTGCACACAGGTGCCTTTCTGGAAAAGGTTTTCCCACAACACAGCAGGAGCTGCACTTTAAGCCTAAATAGCACACACTTGGTTATCTCAAGGTGTTTCCTTCCTTTTACCCCCTTCTTCTTCTTCAATGCTAATCTTCTCAAGCTGCCTGAAAAATATACACCTCATTAATTAATGTTCCTTTGGCATCTGGCAGCACAAGACAATCTGTGCATCTGAGCATGTGTTTTAATGAAGATTGGAGTATAAACTTATTATCAGGAATCATAACACCATTAAGTGTTTTAAAGAAATCCGTGCGGCTTTCCTCAACTGTTCTCTGATGTTGCTGCCTTGGGAAAAACATCCAGAGGTACATAAAATGTGCAGCTGTCATTCTTGTGATCATATTTAGCAGAAAAACAGAGTTGGAAGGGACCTTAGAGGTCTTCTAGACCAAGCCACTGCTCAGGCAGCAAACCTTATACCACTTCTTTAAAACTTCCTGTGTTGGAGCATCCACAGCATTTTGGAGGCAAGTCGTTCCATGATTAATTGTTCTACAGTAACTGTCAAGAAATTCCTCCTTATTTCTAGGTTGCTTCTCTCTAGTTTCCACCCATTGCTTCTTGTCCTGCCCTCAGGTGCCTTGGAGTATAGTTTGACCCCTTCCTCTCTGGGGCAGCCCCTCAAATATTGGAACACTGCTATCATGTCTGCCCTGGTCCTTCTCTTCACTAAACTAGCCATGCCCAGTTCCTGTAACCGTTCTTCATATCTTTTAGTCTCTAGTCCCCTAACCCTCTTGGTTGCTCTTCTCTGTACTTTCTCTAGAGTCTCAACATCTTTTTTATAGTGGAGTGACTAAAACCGGATGCAGTATTCTAGGTGTGGTCTTACTAAGGCTTTATAGAGTGGTATTAGTACCTCCCTTGATCTTGATTGCATCCCTCTGTTAATGCAACTTAGGGTGGCATTGGCTTTTTTGGCTGCTGCCACACACTGGGGGCTCATATTTAATTGATTGTCCACAAAGACTGTGAGATTATCAAATCAAATCCCACAAAGACTGTGAGATTATCAAATCAAATCCCACAAAGACTGTGAGATTATCAAATCAAATCCCAAGGTTCACTCAGCCTTCCATCCTCCCTTTTCACTCTATCTATCATCTATCTATCTATCTATCTATCATCTATCTCTATCTATCTATCTATCTATCTATCTATCTATCTATCTATCTATCTATCTATCTATCTATCTATCTATCTATCATCTATCTATCTCTATCTATCTATCTATCTTTGGTATAGAATAGAATAGAATAGAATAGAATAGAATAGAATAGAATAGAATAGAATAGAATAGAGTAGGGTAGGGTAGGGTAGGGTAGGGTAGGGTAGAGTAATGTAGGGTAGAGTAGAACAAAGAATAGAGAATACAATGTAGAGAATAGAATAGAATAGAATAGAATAGAACAGAACAGAACAGAACAGAACAGAATAGAATGGAATGGAATGGAATGGAATGGGAGTGGAGTGGAGTGGAGTGGAGTGGAGTGGAGGGGAGTGGGGGTGGGGTGGGGTGGGGTGGGGTAGAGTAGAGTAGAACAGAGAATAGAGAATACAATGTAGAGAATAGAATAGAATAGAATAGAATAGAATAGAATAGAATAGAATAGAATAGAATAGAATGGGAATGGAATGGAATGGAATGGAATGGAATGGAGTGGAATGGAATGGAATGGAATGGAATGGAATAGAAAATGTGGAATGGAATGGAATGGAATAGAATAGAATAGAAAATATGGAATGGAATGGAATAGAATAGATGGAATGGGATGGGATGGAATAGAATAGAAATGTGGAATGGAATGGAATGGAATGGAATGGAATGGAATGGAATGGAATGGAATAGAATAGAAAATATGGAATGGAATGGAATGGAATGGAATAGAATAGAATAGAATAGAATAGAATAGAATAGAATAGAATAGAATAGAATAGAATAGAATAGAACATGGAATGGAATGGAATGGAATAGATGGAATGGAATGGAATGGAATAGAATAGAATAGAAAATATGGAATGGAATGGAATAGAAAATATGGAATGGAATGGAATGGAATGGAATGGAATGGAATGGAATAGAATAGAATAGAATAGAATAGAATAGAATAGAATAGAATAGAATAGAATAGAATAGAATAATAACTTTATTGTCACTTTGAATGAATGCTAATCGGCATACATTAAAATGAATTTTTTTTCTTGCTTAATGGGGAAGCCAGGGTCACTTAAGAAGCGTGCAACCAAACTTTTTCTATTTTTTCCTTGAAAATATTTTGCTTCTCATCCAGGAAGCTTCTTCCATTCTTATGTGACTTCAATTCTCATATGACATTAGTTGTTCACTGACCTATGACCGTTTTTCACACTTACAGCCATTGCGGTATCCCTGTGGTCACGAGATCAAAATCCAGGTGCTTATCAACTGACTCATATTTATGATGGTTGGAGTGTCCCAGGATCACATGATTCCCCCTTTCTGTGATCTTCATCGTAAATCAAGGGCAACCAGTAAATTATATATATATGGAACTCCCACAGCAGCGGCAGCAGCAGAAAAAAATGAGGAAGGAGGCAACATATTTAAAGGAAAGCTTTCCAGAAGGCATCAAAAGAAGTCCCTGGGAAGAAGTTGTCATGTCTGAAATATATTTGGAACACAGCTGGCAGGAGAAGGCGGCAGGCACATCAATGCAACTGGAAAACGGATGGTAGATTTATGGTTTGTGGCACACAGATTGCATCTAAGGCACGAAGAAAGAACCAGGCTATATTTCAACTTCAGGGGAAATCATTAACATCAAGCACGTTCTTCTTCTTCCTCTTCCTCTTCTTCTTATCCTCCTCCTCCTCCTCTCTTCTTCTTCTACTTCTTCTCCTCCTCCTCTTCTGCCTCCTCGTCCTCCTCTCTCCTCCTCCTCCTCCTTCTCCTCCTCCTCTTCTTCTTCCTCTTCCTCTTCTTCTTATCCTCCTCCTCCTCCTTCTTTTACTTCTCCTCCTCCTCTTCTGCCTCCTCCTCCTCTCTCCTCCTCCTCCTTCTTCTCTGCCTCCTCCTCCCTTCTTCTTCCTCGTCCACCTCCTCCTCCTCTCTCCTCCTCCTCTTCCACTGCCTCCTTCTCCTTCTCCTCCTTCTCCTTTCTTCTCCTCCTCCTCTCTTCTCCTTCTCCTCCTCCTCCTTATCCTTATCCTCCTTCTCCTCTCTCTCTCCTCCTCCTCTCTCCCCCTCTCTCCTCCTCCTCCTCTCTCCTCCTCCTCCTCTCTCTCATCCTCCTCCTCCCCTCCTCCTCCCTTCTTCTCCTCATCTCCTCCTCCTCTCCTCCTCCTCTCCCTCCTCCTTCTCCTTCTCCTCTCTCTCCTCCTCCTCTTCTCTTCTCCTTCTCCTCCTTCTCCTCTCTTTCTCCTTCTTCTTCTCCTCCTCCTCTTTCTCCTCCTCCACCTCTCTCCTCTCTTCTCCTCCTCCTCCTTCTCCTCCTCCTCTCTTCTCCTTCTCCTCCTCCTCCTCCTTCTTGGCGTGTTCCCACTGGTGGAGGGTCCATTTTTTGGATCATTGGATGCCACTTTACATGGTCACTCCATCTCCAGGGTATAGGCTATAAAGCTCTTCCAAAGATGGGAGAAGGCATGTCAGATAAGAAGACAGTCCAACAAATAGCAACGTTAAACACCTAATTATGTAATTATTCTCTCTTCTGCATAAAAAAAAGGCAGGATCACACCTATTGTCTAACCAAGCCTCTCTCACTCTGATATACTTTTTTGGAACTAGAACTCCCAATACACCTAGTTACGATGGATAAAATTATGATTAGATGCCATCACATCGTTACCAATTCTTAGAAGATTTTCTCCATGATAACCTGTCCCAAACTTGATCAACAAATACACTCATCACTAATGAAATGGAATCTTTCCACCCTGTTGCTGGTCATCTTCTTCTCTTCCTTTCCACCTTTCCCAGCATTAGAACCTTCTCCAAGGAGCTAGGTAATCATATAATGTGTCCAACAGAAAATAATTTCAGCCTGGTCATTATTGCCTTGAGTGGGAACTCTGGTTTGATTTGTTCAATGAATTCTGGTTTGATTTGTCCATCAGTTGTGATGACCCAGGATGGGATACAAAACAAACACGGTTACAGAAAACAGGCGAAGCCCCTTTTATTTCTTCACTTTGCTTCCAAGCTCCGAATATTCTTGATGAAAGACAAAAAAACTCCCACACAAACAGTTACAAGAAGAAGGAAAAAAGCAAACCAGGCAAGATAAGGGCTGGAGGACATCCACAGATAACACACACTGGGAAGGACACCAAACTCAAAGAGGAACCATAAACTAGAGATATTTCCACACTTTGTTTCCAGCATTTGCCTGCACGCATGTCCGACCTCTTATTCAGTTGTCACATCAGAACAGCAGTTGTCACACCTGCGGCCCATGAAGAAGATCAAGGCCCTCTCCTCCTGAGGAGACCATCTCTCCCTTATCCTCTCCTCCCTTTGTGCCCTAGGATGGATAGGGGATGGGCCTGGGTCCTCCTCTGACTGCTCAACCGGCCTCTGCCCTTCCCCAGCCTACTCCACAACCTCCAGAGCCACACTTCCACTCCCTGTTGGCTGTTCCTCCTCTCCCTCAGAGTCAGTCTCCACCAGGTACTGATACCACTCTATAAAGCCTTAGTAAGACCATACCTAGAGTATTGCATCCAGTTTTGGTCACCACACTATAAAAAAGATGTTCAGAGACTCTTGAAAAAGTGCAGAGAAGAGCAACCAGGATGATTAGGGGACTGGAGGCTAAAACATACGACGAACGGTTGCAGGAACTGGGCCTGGCTAGTCTAGTGAAGAGAAGGATCAGGGAAGACATGATAGGGGTCTTCCAATATTTGTGGGGCTGCCACAGAGAGGAGGAAGGGTTCAAGCTATTTTCCAAGGCACCCGAAGGCCAGACAAGGAATAATGGATGGAAACTGATCAAGGAGAGATTCAACCTGGAAATAAGGAGAAACTTTCTGACAGAACAATCAACCCATGGAATAGAAGTTGCCCTAGGAAGTTGTGGGAGCTTTATCACTTGAGACTTTCAAGAAGAGATTGGACTGCCATTTGTCAGAAATGGTGTAAGGTCTCCCCCTTGGGCAGGGGGTTGGACTAGATGACCTACAAGGTCCCTTCCAACTCTGATTATTTGTTATCTGTTAGTAGAAACGAAGTAGAAGTAGAAATTTCTTACTTGGGGAACTGGAAGCTAAAACATATGAAGAACGGTTGCAGGAATTGATTGCCCAGTTTAAAGAAAAGGACTTGGGCTGACCTGATAGCCGTGTTCCGATATTTAAGGCGCTGCCATATAGAAGAGGGACGGTCAACCATTTCTCCAAAGCACCTGAAGACAGAACAAGAAACAATGGATGGAAACTAATGGAGGAGAGAAGCAACCAAGAACCAAGGAGAAATTTCCAGACACTTAGAACAATTCATCAGTGGAACGACTTGATTTCAGAAGTTGTGAATGCTCCAACACTGGAGGTTTTTAACAAGAGATTGGACAGTCATTTGTCTGAAATGGTATATGGTTTCCTGCTTGAGCAGGGGGGGTTGGACTAGAAGACCTCCAAGGTCCCTTCCAACTTTATGCTCCGTGGTGGGATGTTGCCGGTGTAACAACCGGTTTGCTAATTGTGTGCTTCTGGAGGCAAGTTGTTCCACTGGTTAATTGGTCTCACTGTCAAGGAATTTCTCCTAATTCCAGATTGCTTCTCTCCTTGCTTAGTTTCTATCCATTCTGGTGCTTTGGAAAATAAGTGGACTTTGGGGCAGCCCCTCAAATATTGGAAGACTGCTATCATGTCTCCTCAAGTCTTTCTTTCCTCTAGATTGGCCTTATCCGATTCCTGTAACCATTCTTTATATGCTTCAGTCTCCGTGAGTATGGATATATTTAATAAAGTGTAAGAAGGTATTAATCAATTGTGTTTCTAAATCCAGGTCTCCTTGCTGTTCTTCGATTCCACTTGATTGCTCGGTACATATTTTATTTGCCTTTCAAGGACGGATACATTTCGTTGCAGTCTAAATTCATCCTTGCAAAAAAAAGAGAGAGAGACTGTAGCCCAGGAAGGTATACTGTTAACTGCCGTTTCCAGCCTGGTGATTTTTGAAGCCTGGTGTTCCGAACCATTTCCTTGCTGTTAATTCACTTGAACAATAAATCTCTGCGACCAAATTGCTCGAAGCTGTCACGCCCAGTGGATGTAGCTGCAGCATTTGGTCCTGAAAACCGGCATCTCCGGTTGGTAATAACAGATTTCAGGATGAGGGCACCATTCTCTGCAAAAGAGAGAGGCTCTGCGTTACAGGTATTTTGGCAAGAGATGTGAGATGATTCTTACCTTAAAAGGGGTGTAAAAGTAGGAACGGAAACTCATTCATGGCCTTTATAGTTCCACAAATATAAAAGAAATAACTATTTTTTACTTTAGAGAAAGGAACAGACTTTGTGCTCGAGACAGAATAACAGTACACATATAGACTGGGTGAAACCAGGCTCAATAGCAGTAACTGTGAGATGGAACCTGGAGTCTTAGGAGACAACCAGCTAAATAGGAGCCAGCAGTGTGCAGCAGCAGCCAAAAAAGCTAATGCAACCCTAAGTTGCATTAAGAAAGGAATACAATCAAGATCAAGTGAGGTACTAATACCACTCTATAAAACCTTAGTAAGACCAAACCTGCATCCAGTTTTGGTCATAAAAAGTTGCTGAGGCTCTAGAAAGAGTCCATAGAAGAACAACCAGGATGATTAGGGGACTAGAGACTAAAAGATATGAAGAACGGTTACAGGAACTGGGCATGGCTAGTTTAGTGAAAAGAAGGACCAGGGGAGACAGGATAGCAGTCTTCCAATATTTGAGGGGCTGCTCCAGAGAGGAAGGGTTCAAGCTATTTTCCAAAGCACCTGTAGGCCAGACAAGGAATAATGGATGGAAACTGAACAAGGAGAGATTCAACCTGGAAATAAGGAGAAACTTTCTGACAGTGAGAACAATCAACCAATGGAATAGAAGTTGCCCTCGGAAGTTGTGGGAGCACCATCGCTTGAGATTTTCAAGAAGAGATTGGACTGCCATTTGTCAGAAATGGTGTAGGGTCTTCTGCTTGGGTGGGGGGTTGGACTAATGACCTATAAGGTCCTTTCCAAGTCTGATTATCTGTATAGTTGGAAGGGAGCTTGGAGGTCCTCTAGTCAAACCTCCTGCTCAGGCAGGAAACCCTATACCATTCCAGACAGATGGCTGTCCAATCTCTTCTTAAAAAATCTCCAATGTTGGAGCATCCGCAACTTCTGAGGGCAAGTTATTCCACTGATCAATTGTTCTCACTGTTGGGAAATTACTCCTTAGTTCTAGGTTGAATCTCTCTTTGATAAGTTTTCATCCATTGCTTCTTGTCTTGCTTTAGGTGCTTTGGAGAATAGATCGACCCCCTCTTCTCTGTGACAGATGCTCAAATATTGGAAGACTGTTATCATGTCACCTTCTCTTCGTTAGACTAGACAGCTTTCCCACCCTTAAGCTAAATACTAGCCCCAAGAAACCAAGAACCTAAGGTTTGGGGATCATTTCTAGGGAGGGCACCAGTGAGAACAATGAACAACACAAAGAAGTCGTTGAAAGATCTGAAGACGTGGTGAGACCTGGTCCCTAGAATCGCCACAAATTGGATACGACTGAATGGATAACGTTATCCTCATCAGGATGATGGAGAGGAAACCATTGGCCACATGTTCTCCTGGCCAACATGGTTCCTTATTCATGGAACTCTTACAGCACCAACAGTGGTAGAAAAATGAGGAGGTGGGCAACTTATTTTAAGGAAAGTTTTCTGGAAGATATCAATTCAACTCAAAACAAGTCATAGCTGAAATATAGTTGGTTTCTGCAGGAACACAGCTGGTAGGAGAAAGTGGCAGGCACATCAGTGCAACTGTGAAATGTATGGTAGATTTATTGCCTGGAGCATACACTTTGCTTCTAAGGGAAGGCTGAGAGTTGCAGTTCACACATCTACAAGTTACCAAGGTTGAGAAACAGCTGCTGTAATAGAATGGCTCCTTCAGGTCCCTTCCTTGAAGAAACGTCCTCTGACCCAGAATCACATGTGCTTGGTGGTTCTGCTTCACCATTAAACCGTCTTTCCAATCAGCCTCCATGTTTCCAGTGTCTTTCTCCCCACTTGGAACTGAACCCAGATGGACATTTCTTCCAACAGGGCAAAACTCACTTAACAACTGCCTTGCTTAGCAGCGGAAATTTCAGGATCCATTGCAGTTGTAAGTCAAGCACTGCTTGTTTTTAGCACACCTGGTTCAAATGTAGCTCTTTAAGCAGTGGTGAAAGGGTTAGGACCAGGGGTGGGATGCAAATATATTTACTACCGGTTCTGTGGGCATGGCTAGGTGGGAGTGGCATGGTCAGCATGGCCATGTGACTGGGTGGACGTGGCTTCTTCTTCTTTTGCAGCAACCCCCCGTGCTCCATTTTTTTGGCCTCCTGGGCCTCAGGAAAGCCTCCTGGGGGGTGTTTTTGGTCCCAGGAGGCTTCCCTGAGGTCCAGAAGGCCAAAAATGGAAGGCAGGGGGGCTCACAGTACCTCCTATGCCCCTTTTTGCCTCCTGGGCCTCAGGGAAGCCTCCTGGGATCCCGGCATAGCTGATCATCAGAGCAGCTGATCGTCGGGAGGAAAAAAAAGAAATGCCTTAAGGAGTGACTGGGCGGGGAGAATGCAGTCACCGATGTTGCGCATGCGCGATAAGGAGTGACTGGGCAGGTAGGGGAGGGGCAGGTAGAGAGGAGCGGGGCCAGCCAGGGCACTATTTGTCCCTTCTCCGAACTGCACAGAATCGTAACAACCGGGTCTATAGAACCAGTCTGAACCGTTAGAATACCACCCCTGGTTAGAACTTCCCAGGGATGTGCTGTTAGGTAGTTCAGGAGGAGAATTAGGATAATTTCCCAACCAAGGTTTGTGCACTTGTGTATGTCAGGTTTAAGGGTGCGGGGGGGAAGTGGACTTGGTTTTTGAGTAAAAAGCCAGAACAGTGTCCCCAAGAGTTAGTAGAACTGGGACAAAGAAAACACCTTTACGTTTAAATGTCATTTATTCATTAATTTAATGTAATTAATTAATCTGCAAATTAATTATGGGTGTCCCCCAGACCTTCTCCCAAATTATCACAGAACTGTGATTTTTTTCACATGAGTCAAAGAGAAAATACATAGAGAACAATTTGAGGAAAAGTAATTAATGTTAAACAGTAATAATTGGAGGAAAGGCTGAGAGACCTCCGTGCATATAGAAAATCCTCCATTTCCCCCCCTTCACTAAGTACAATGGATGTTCTGAGGACAACTGACTCTATAATTTGATTCAGAAGTCTACATGGAATCTGAATTTTGTTTTCCCACTTAAATTAACTCATTTGTTCCAAATTTAACTGGTTCCAGAAATTTAAACTGGCAGTCAAGTCTAACCTGGATGTGTCTATGGATAAATTCATGACTTTAGCTTCAGTGGTGGTAGTATTCTACTGGTTCGTATCGGTTTGGCTGAACAGGTAGCTCCAAGGATCATCTGTGTGATGACCGGGGGCATGGCACAAAAGCAACAAAGTCACAAAAGTAGGTAAAGTCCCTTTAATTCCTCCAACGTGGCCCCCAATGTCCAGTTATCATCGGCTGGAGAAACAACTCTCCCAAGAACAGTTTTTAAAGGGAAGAAATTCAGTCCGAACCCAAAGTACATATAAATTATAAATAAAAACCAACACAAACCACACTGCAGCAATTAACGAGACAGGGCAGGATAAGGAATTGCAGAATTCAAAAGATAACTAAATGCACACAGTTGGGAGGACACCAGAACCCAGATAAGACTTGACAAACAAAGATAATGCATGCTTTGCTTCCAGCAAGCTGTGCGCAAACACCCTCTTTATCCTGTTTTCCCAGCTGCAGCTAATGAAGGGAATCAGGGCCTTTTTCTCCCCCGTAACCCACATTGCTCCCTTATCTATTCCTCCCTGCATGCCCTAGGATGAAGAGGGGGTGGGCCTGGGTCTTCCTCTGAATGCCCATCCGGCCTGTGCCTTCCCCAGTTTCCTCCACAGCCACCGGAGCCACACTCCCACTCCCTGTCAACTGTTTGACCTCCCCCTTGGAATCAGATTCCAACAGGGGAATGACAATCTGTGAGCAAACCGGTTCTCTCTGACGATCAGCTGCTGGGCCCTCCCACCCACCTCAACTCTATGCTGGCCTTTCCTGCTTTTCAACCTCAGCTGCTTCACGCGGTGCAGCCGATCGCCACGCGTCAACTGTTTTACACATAGGGCTTGCAGCAGAAGGTGGGTTGCAAACGCTGTGCACATGCAAAGTGTGTGTTTGGCATACATGCACGCTCACACCAAACCAGAAGGAAAACTTTTTGAAACCCACCACTGTTTAGCTTATGGTTCAATATATTGTGCTTCCTTAGAAAATTAATCTAGTTTAATGAAAAGAAGGAGACTGGGGTGACATGAGAGCCGTCTTCCAATATTTGAGGGACCGCCCCAAAGAAGAGGGGGTCCACCTATTCTCCAAAGCACCTGAAGGCAGGACAAGAAGCAACGGATGGAAATGCATCAAGGAGTAAAGCAACCTGGAACTAAGGAGAAATTTCCTGACATAACATTGGAATGACTTGACTCCAGAAATTGTGGGTGCTCCAGCACTGGAGGTTTTCAAGAAGAGATTGCAAAGTCTTTTATCTGAAATATTTTAGGGTCTTCTGCTTGAACAGGGGGTCAGACTAGAAGACCTCCAAGGTCCTTTCCAACTCTGCTATTCTCAAGGAGAGCTAATTCACCGGAGTTGGAACAATTCCATGTTCTTACATTACTAGGAATTCTCTCTTTTATGTTTGATTTTTCTTTCTAAAAATGCCTGGCATCCTTCCACTACATAATATTACAGCAAAATATACATTTATCAATGGAGTTTTTGAAAAGTGGTGTTTCTGACCTTACCCAACAGAAAAAAAAAAGAAGACACACATTAATTCCCTTTTATCTTCTGTCACAAGAGGGAGCCAGACACAATGTTTTCAAAAGAAAGTAAATTAAACCGCAATTTTCAGCAATTATTCCTACGGTTCAATTTTGAGATCCTAAAGGACAATTGAGCCTTGGTCACTGAATTTATGTGCTGCTCATAATGCAGTTTTATTTTTTAAAAAAAACCTCCTTGAGTTCAGTGATCTTTGATTCCGTGTTCAGGCTCGTTTAGGAAAAGCTGGCACTATTTAATTAGCACCTGATGCACAAACTTCAAAGAAAGAAGCAAAGGAAAGAGAGCCACTCGCTAGAATAAAGGCTGTTTACAGTTGTTCAGCAATTTTTTAGGTAAACTGGTGTGGGAAGAAATATCCATCTGGTTCAGTTCCAAGCCAGGAAAAAGACACTGGAAACAAAATGGAGGCTGATTGGAAAGAAGGTTTAATGATGAAGCAGAGCCACGTGGTTCTCTGATGCAGCTGACCACATGGAGTTGAGAGAGGGGGGTATTTATACCTTCTCTTGGGCTTTGCACTTGAGCTTCCTGTTCCTGCGCAAGAACATGTATTCTATTGGCTGTTGTCAGACTCCCATGGGGTTATGTAGGGACCATAGCTGGCTCTATAGACAAAAGAAGAAATACAAATCCCAGGTGTTTGTCTGATCTAAGTTTGGTTGATGTTTGGAATGATGCAGCGAAGAGGCTTGTGTTCTTAAAGGGTGTTAGGTAATTCCTATTGTGGCTTAATGGCTTTTTCCTGTGTTGGATCCTGAGTGAGGGTATTTGCTTATGAATAGAGCTATCTATCTCCTTATCTCTTAAGTGCTGGCATCTGCTGTGGGCGATTTAAAAAAGGTGGGGGCTTTCTCCTTCTAAAAAACCATGTTTCTACATTTCTCATCCAGGGAAACGTAATATTCTGCCTTTTAAATGTTTCTCAAAATATTTGATTCTTCTAGGAGAAGGGTGGGTGCTAACTTTCTACACTTTGTGTTGGAAGAAAAATCCCATCCAGTTCCAAGCCGGGAGAAAGACACTGGAAATAAAATGGAGGCTTTCTGCAAGGAAAGAAGAACTCTGTTTATTTGGATGCCAGAAATTTCAGTGACAGCAGCAAACGTTTCTGGGGTGGCTGACAAAATGGTGTTGAGATAGGCTTTTGCACATTCTTTGGGGCTTTGTGACTGAGATGCCTGTTCCGGTATAAGAATGTGTCTTTTAATATTTTAATGGCTATGGTCAGATTCCTATGGGATCACGGAGAAAAGGGAAATGTAAAATCCTAGGTGTTTGTCTGAGGTAATCTTGTCAGCTTTGGCTGGCCTAATTTTGTTGCTTATTTGGAGCTCCTTTGCTTATGAATAGATTGGCCCAGTCTTTCTGAATGGATAAAAAATCTCCATTCCAAAAGAGCAGCCGCTTCAAGCTTGAGGCTGTATTCCTATGGCAAAAAGACTGGGGTTGCTTTCTGCCTTTAAGAACATGTTTCTCCTCTTCTCCTTTAGGGAAAATATTCTATCCTGCCTCTTTTTAATATTAAGAGTAAAGAATATTTTAATCAGATGAAAGAGGGGGCTTCCTAAACTTGATAACAAGGAGGAAAGAAATGTAACTAACATAACAGATGATACCTGGCCTCAACAGCAGTAACTGTGAGAGGGATCTTGGAGTCCTAGTGGACAATCACTTAAATATGAGCCAGCAGTGTGCTGCAGCTGCCAAAAACACCAATGCAATCCTAGGCTGCATCAATGAGAGATAGTATCAAGATCATGTGCCATGGTGGCACAGTGTTTAGAATGCAGTATTGCAGGCTAAGTCTGCCCACAGCCAGGAGTTTGAACTTGACTAGCTCAAGGTTGACGAAGCCTTTCATCCTTCCCAAGTCAGTAAAATGAGGACCCAGATTGTTTGACACTGTAAACCACTGAATGAGTGCTGTAAAGGTATTTAAGTCTAAGTGTTATTGCTAGTATGAGCCACAGTGGTGCAGTGGTTAGAGTGTGGTACTGCAGGCTACTTCTGCTGACTGCCAGCTGCCTGCAATTTGGCAATTCTCACCAGCCTCACGATCGACTCAGCCGTCCATCCTTCCCAGGTCAGTAAAATGAGGACGCGGATTGTTTGGGGCCATATGCTGACATCGTAAATCGCTTAGAGAGGGCTGTAAAGTGGTATATATGTCTAAGTTGTTAAGTGCTATTGCTAGTGTTAGTACTGTTTTATACTGCTTTAGTAAGAGCACAATTTGGAATACTATGTCCAATTTTGGGTACCATCGTACAAAAAAGATGTTGAGACAGCTAGAAAGAGCAACAAAGATGACTGGGGGATGAAGGCTAAAATATACAAAGGATGTTTGCAGGAATTGGGTATGTCTAGTCTGTGGAAGAGAAGGACTAGGAGTGACATGATAGCAATCTTCCAATATCTAAGGGGCTGCCACAGAAAAGGGAGGATCAATCTATTCTCCAAGCACCTGAGGTCAGGACAAGAAGTAATGGCTGAAAACCTATCAAAGACAGATCCAACCTAGGCAGGGGTGGGATTCAAAAATCCCAGCAACTGGTTCACTGTCCACTTGCTGGGTGGACATGGCCACAGTGGGCATGGCCTACTGGAGCTTCTATGAGAGCCATTTTTCACCTTCCACAGGGTCTGGAGATTTCCCTCGAGCCTCTGGGAGGGCAAAAACAGCCTTCCCCATTTCTGGACTTCCTGAAGGCCCATTTTTTGCCCTCCCAGAGTTTCCATATGCGAATCCTGCACCTATCTGCATCCAAAACGGGCCACACAGAGACTCCTTGGAGGGGAGGGGTGGGCAGGGCTGCTCGGTTGGTTCAACTACCGGTTTGGCAAACCGGATGTAAATTTAACATCCGGTTCGCTCAAACCGGTCTGAACCGATAGAATCCCACCCCTGAACCTAGGTGAAATTTCTTGTCAGTGAAAACAATGTATCAGTGGAATAGCTTGCTACTCTTTGTAAGCACATCAATCATCCTGGATGGGTCTCTCAAAAAAGTCAAGATGGCAGTCGCATACGTGCACTTGGACATACAAAGGGGTGGGGTTTTGATTGTCCATCTGCAACCACCATCTTGACTTATCGTCCTTCCTCATGAACACCTCTGCCCAGGATGCAATGAGCAAATTTGGGAAACAAACTGGAGGCCATTTCTTGCTGAGGAAAGCTTTGACTAAAAACCTGAGTTGGCCTACCACAAGTCCATCAAACGGTTCTTCACGGGTTGTGAAATGAGCCAGCTTTCCAATTTACAAGACATGGATATTATTTGTAGATAAGGGTTTTGTTGTCTCACAACACACTTAAATTTGCTAATGTTATTATTTGCTTAGCCTTATCAAGTTCCATAAACTTTTTTTTTATTTTTTATCTTTTCAACAGGGTTCAAAAGTACTGCTTAAACTTTTCTGCCTCATTGGGTGGTGTAAAGTTGACAAAACCTTAGTAGGTCAGGTGCCATCAAACTGATCTGGCAACTAACATCAGAAGGGAGATTTTTGGCTCAGGACTTAAGTAGCAAACCTGGGAAGCTCTTACTAAGAGGTTACTAAGTTCAACATGGATTTGGTGGTTCACAGTCAGTCAACTTAAGCCATCAATGACAGAGGGATATTATCAAGTAGAACCATGAAAGCAGCATTCCAATGTTTCAGGGACTACCACAAAGAAGAAGGAGTCAAGCTATTCTGCAAAGCACCTGAAGGCAGGACAAGAAGCAATGGGTGGAAACTAATCAAGGAGAGAAGCAACTTAGAACTAAGGAGATATTTCCTGACAGTTAGAACAATTAATCAATGAGACAATCTGCATCCAGAAATGGTGAATACTCCAACAGTAGAAGTTTTAAAGAAGAGATTGGACAACCATTTGGCTGAAGTGGTATAGGGTTTCCTGAGCAGTAGGACAGCAGGTTTCCTAAGTAGGGAGTGAACTAGAAGACCTCCAAAGTCCCTTCCACCTCTGTTATTCTGAAGAACCCTGGGAGGAACCAACTTAGTCTGGTCAACTTGGCCTGTCTATCAGAAGTCAAGCTTGACTCAAGGAAGGTGTGAGCCCAGTTTAGGGGCCAACATCTACTCATCTTAGACAGGGCTGAAAAGAAAATCCCAGAGCTATTGTCTAGGCCTATATTTCTTAACCTTTTCTTCATCCAGGACCTCTTTAAATATCCTTTGTGGCACGGACAATGGCCATGGACCCCAAGACTTAGGATTTAAGTCATAACGTTTCTTCAAGCCTTCACAGACCCTCTGTGATGACTCTAAGGGGACTCCAGCGGTCCATGCACCACAGGTTGACAATGATTGGTCTCTAGGCCAATGTTTCTGGACAACTTTAAAAGGTGTGGACTTCAACTCCCAGAATTCTCCAGCCAGCACTGTGGATAATAACAAAGACAGGGGAATTCTGGGAGTTCACATCCACACATCTTCAAATCGCCAACACAATTGGTCTTAACACACTGCGTTGTTATCCACAGATTGGGAACCATTGGTCTAGATCTGTGATAGCGAACCTATGGCACACGTGCCACAGGTGGCATGCAGAGCCATTTGTGTGGGCACATGAGCCCCAGCCAAACTTACCTGCACTGCGAATGCGCGCACTTTCCAGCTTTTTTTTTGGCCTATTTGAAGCTGTTGTCGCCCTTCTGGAGGCTCGAGGGAAGCCTCTGTAGCCTCCGGAGGCCGAAAAACGGGGATTCCGAAAATATCTGATGTGCCAAAACAGACCCATTTTCGACCTCCTGAGGATGCAGAGGCTTCCCTTGAGCTTCTGGGAGGGCGAAAATGGCCCCAAATGGACCAAATATCAGGGATATAGCGAAGTAAGCAGTGGGGTACCACAAGGTTCCGTCTTAGGCCCAGTACCCTTCAATATCTTCATTAATGACTTAAATGAGGGAATAGAAGGGGAACTTACCAAATTTGAAGATGATACTAAGTTGGCACGAACAGCCAACACCCAAGAAGATAGACTAGAACCCTGGGCTGTATCTAACAAAATGAAATTCAATGTAGAGAAAAGCAAAGTCCTACACTTAGGCAAGAAAAACCAAAAGGACACATATAGACTCGGTGAAACCAGGCTCAATAGCAGTAACTGTGAGAGGGATCTTGGAGTCTTAGTGGACAACCAGCTAAATAGGAGCCAGCAGTGTGTAGCGGCAGCCAAAAAAGCCAATACAACCCTAAGTTGCGTTAACAGAGGGATACAATCAAGATCAAGGGAGTTACTAATACCACTCTATAATGCCTTAGTAAGGCCACACCTGAAGTACTGCATCCAGTTTTGGTCACACATTATAAAAAAGATGTTGATACTCTAGAAAAAGTGCAGAGAAGAGCAATCAGGATGATTAGGAGACTGGAGAGTGAAACATACAAAGAACGATTGCAGGAATTGGGCATGGCTAGTCTAGTGAAGAGAAGGACCAGGGGAGACATGATAGCAGTCTTCCAATATTTGAGGGGTTGCCACAGAGAAGAAGGGGTCAAACTATTCTCCAAAGCAGCTGAAGGCCAGACAAGGAATAATGGATGGAAACTGAACAAGGAGAGATTCAACCTGGAAATAAGGAGAAACTTTCTGACAGTGAGAACAATCAACCAATGGAACAGAAGTTCCCTCAGAAGTTGTGGGAGCGCCATCACCTGAGACTTTCAAGAAGAAAACCAACTCTAATAAATTGCACTTTCCCATTCCTTTCGGGCTCGCTTCTCCCTATTAACCGCTGGTTGGGCCTCCTCCCTTTGAATTATAGGTCAGCTGTTCGACAGGAAAGGAAACGCAGCTAGTTCCTGGTGGGTCAACGGAGCTGCAAAAGAATTTACTGGCTGTTCTTACGAGCCCCGAACGTGCCAGAGTAACATCACGTTCTGTTACATAACGCACCATCCTTGGCTTGGCAGGATTGTGAAATAGGCACTAGACGCTTCTCGTAGGTGGAAATACAGGGAGGCTGGAAAGAGCAGGGTGTGGGGAGAGAATGCTTTTCATAGGTTGCTGTATAATGCGGGGGGGTGGGGGCAGAATCGTCAAAGGGATCAGGAGGACACCGGCACGAAAGGAGCACAGGATGGAGAAGAAGATGGGCAGTGGGAATAGATAGGAGATTTGAGGATCTCTCTCGCTTTCTGGTGGAATTAGCCTGGATTCCATCTG
Organism: Notechis scutatus; assembly: GCF_049901735.1. Classification (NCBI taxonomy): domain Eukaryota; kingdom Metazoa; phylum Chordata; class Lepidosauria; order Squamata; family Elapidae; genus Notechis; species Notechis scutatus. The sequence continues at coordinate 259,553,514 of NC_142010.1, read as the reverse complement.
TTGGTCATTCAGTTGAGTTAGGTAGTCCTCGGCTTATGATCACAACTGAGCCTAAAGTCAGCGTTGCCAAGCAAGACTGTTGTGAATGGAATAGAAAATATGGAATGGAATGGGATGGGATGGGACGGGATGGGACGGGACAGAACGGAATGGAACGGAACAGAACAGAACAGAACAGAACAGAACAGAACAGAATAGAATAGAATAGAATAGAATAGAATAGAATAGAATAGAATAGAATAGAATAGAATAGAATAGAATAGAATAGAATAGAATAGAATAGAATAGAATATATGGGATGGGATGGGATGGAACGGAACAGAACGGAATGGAATGGAACAGAACAGAACAGAACAGAACAGAACAGAACAGAATATATGGGATGGGATGGGATGGGACGGGACGGGACGGAACAGAACAGAACAGAACAGAATAGAAAATATGGAATGGAATAGAATAGAAAATATGGAATGGAATGGAATGGATGGGATGGGATGGGATGGGATGGGATGGGAAGGGATGGGATGGGAAGGGATGGAATGGAACGGAACGGAACGGAACGGAACAGAACAGAACAGAACAGAATAGAATAGAATAGAATAGAATAGAAAATATGGAATGGAATGGAATAGAATAAAATATATGGAATGGAATGGAATGGGATGGGATGGGACGGAACGGAACGGAATGGAACAGAACAGAACAGAACAGAACAGAATATATGGGATGGGATGGGATGGGATGGGACGGGACGGGACGGAACAGAACAGAACAGAACAGAACAGAACAGAATAGAATAGAATAGAATATATGGGATGGGATGGGATGGAATGGGATGGGATGGGATGGGATGGGATGGGATGGGATGGAACGGAACGGAACGAAACAGAACAGAACAGAACAAAACAGAATAGAATATATGGGATGGGATGGGATGGGATGGGATGGAATGGAATGGAATGGAATGGAATGGAATAGAATAGAATAGAATAGAATAGAATAGAATAGAATAGAATAGAATAGAATAGAATAGAATAGAATAGAATAGAATAGAATAGAATAGAATAGAATAGAATAGAATAGAACAACGGAATAGGAAATGGAAGGGAAGGGAAAGGAAGGGGAGGGGAGGAACAGAGAAGAGAGAGAAGAGAAGAGAAGAGAAGAGAAGAGAAGAGAAGAGAAGAGAAGAGAAGAGAAGAGAAGAGGAGGGGAGGGAAGGGAAGGGAAGGGAAGAAGAGAAGAAAAGTAGAGAAGAGAACAGAAGAGAAGAGAATATTTTTTTATTAGTCAAGTGTGATTGGACACACAAATAATTTGTCTCCAGTGGCTCATATGGACCAGCAATGGGATTTTCCCCCCTACATACATACACACACATATACACACAATAAGCATAAGTGCACACTTATTTGTCAACTTCAGCTCTGAAAGCTATGGTGGATGGTCTGGTACGATGACCTGGACCTCCCACAATATGAATCCCGGTGAAAGTGTCGGAGAAGAAGAGGCCGAGGCTGGTGGTGGAGTCAAGGGAGGAATAAGTCTGGAATCATTATGTTCCCACAAGCGATCCAAGTCCAACCCTTCTTGAATTTCATTGACTCTTATCTAGGGCCATTAATGCTGACCATTCACTGACTAGATTCTTGTGTTATAGGCATGAGCAATAAATCCATAATGCTCCATAGTGTCCAATTTTGCACATTTTCTCTGATGGTCAAAAATATAAACAGTGAGAGAACAGATAGCCTGTCAAGGTGTCTCCTGATCGGAGTACATCCAAAATGACTCTTAAATATAGCAAGTTGTGCCGAGCTTCACTCTTAAACCCCAGTCCAAAGATCTGTACACTTATCTGATTGATTTATGGCAGGGCACTTCTATATGTAGATTTTAATGTACAGGTAATCCTTGACTTATAACAGTTCATTTAGTGACCATTGGAAGTTACAACAGCACTGAAGAAAATGACTTGTGACTGTAGAAATCCCCATGGTCACATGATCAGAATTCAGATGCTTGGCAACTGGTTCATATTTACGATGATTGCAGTGTCCTGGGGTCACATGATCCCTTTTTGCGACCTTCAGACGAGCAAAGTCAACAGGGAAGCCGGATTAATTTTAACCACCATGCTACTAACCAAACCTACTAGTGGAACAAGAAGGTTCATAAAATGGGGCGAAATTCACGTACAACTGTCTCGCTTAGCAACAGAAACATGAGGCTTCATTGTGGATGTAAGTTGAGGACTCCCTGTACTGGGAGCATTAAAAAGAAAAGGCTAATTCTGGCAAGGTTTGTGGGAAGGAGAAGAAACATTTTAAGTTGGATGCATAGGCTCAAGATCTTTGGAACAGTGCTGGGTTTCCAAAAAAAATTCCTACCGGTTCAGTGTGAGCATGCGTTTTGCACACGCATGTGCCAAACACACACGTAAGCGCTAAACGTGGATGCACAGCACTTGCAACTCACCTTCTGCTGCAAGCCCTGTGTATAAAACAGCGGAGCGAACCAGTTTGCTCACAGATGATCCTTGGAGCTACCAGTTCGGCCAAACCGGGCCAAACCGGTAGAATACCACCACTGCATTGGAAGTTCCTTAGAAGATTGATGGGTTATCCCTGGCAACAAGACAAAATAGGATTGGACTAGAAGACTTCTGAAGTCTTCTATGAGTCTATTCTTTAAAAAAAAAAATTGTCCACGCATTTAAGGAATTAAGGAATTAAATCTGACTCACTGGTATCTATCAAAGTAGATTAATATATCTACTTAGCCTTGAGTTAGTAGTATTCAAATAGGCTGAATTTTGGAGGCAATGTTGTTTCACTGACCATATCCCAGAGGCCACACATCCCTTATAAAAATAAAAATTGGAAGCCTTGGTTGCTAAACAATTCCCATCTTTATCTTTAAGTGTTCCACCAAGCTTGTTTAGTCTCTTCCTTTAGACCTCTGCAATTTGAAGATATAAACAATAATACTAACAGAACCTGGGGACATTTGATGCTTGATTTGCATGCTCCACATCCCTTGAGCAGCTTTCAGCCCCTGTGAAATGTTGTCAAATGTCTGGATACAGAAGATACCCCAAATACATTTTCTACGTGGAAAATATTGCAAAAATGCTCCAAAGCCTATGTCCCCAAATGGTTGAATTTGAGGCTAATAAAAATGCACGTGAATATTCATGCAATCGTTTACTTCCCGGGTGAATTCCTCAACTACTGAAGGATTTCAACAGAATGTACAGTCACACAAGGATAATGTCATTAAAAGAAACACAACCAGCCTACCCAAATGATTCACATTCTTAGTTAACATCAACTAAAAACCTTCCTTCCCTCTTTCCATCTCTTTTTCGAGTTTTGCTTTTCCAAACTACCACTTGTTTTTTTCTTCACACATCCCAACAATTTACCAATTTCTTTCAAGAGGACAACTGCCTTCCTTTTAAGCTCAGATGGATTCCTTCTGTCAGCCCTCCCAGGTAAATATCACCTGTTAGGGTTTTGAGGATTAACCCCTAGCAGAGTATTGCAGCAGTAGTCAAACCAGGCAGCCAAAGGAGAGCGGAAGGGCCCCAGAGTATACACACACTGAACACAAACACTGTTTGTAGTTTAAATAGTTTTTAATCCAGTTAGAGTTTAAGCATTGTCATTCAGTCCATTAAGTCATTCACAGTATTTCCATCCAGTAAGACTCACTAGTATAGTCCAAGTTAAGAGTCCTTGCAATATCTTTATCAGCCGATAAAGATATCTTCTCCTCCTCCGGTTTCACTCTCCAGAGAAACAAACGCTGGATATTCAGCAAACAGTAGCAAACAATAACAGTTCAGTCACAGGCACTCACAGTCAGTAATCACAGTTAGTCGCAGCAGCACACAGTTACAGCCAGCTCACAGTTACAGACAGTAACAGACAGACAGTAAGCTTTCCAGCTTCTAATGCTTCCTTATATTGTAACTTCTAACCGCACCCTTAATCGGCTAATTGCCTGCTGCATTGTGCTTAAAGTGATAAGCACTTAAACCATGATATCTAAGTTTTATATATTTATTCACCCAAACCATATTTGGTATCAATGTTATACCTAACATACTCCCCTTTTGGGTGATATAAATATATAATACCTTTACAATCTTATCCCATATTTTTCACAACTCTCCTGGTGCTTACTGGCACCTTGGGCTTTAGTAAAATTATCAGCTAAATTGTCCTCCGACATACAGTACTCTAGCTGAATCATCTTACTTCTTACAGATTGTCTCACGTTTAGGTATCTTAGATCTGTATGCTTGCTCCTTGTTTTTACTCCAATATTTGTGGCCATTTGAATTGCTGCCTGATTATCTTCATGTATAATTATAGGATAATCTACAGTTATACCTATATCAATTAACATTTGTTTATACATTATTAACTCTGTACATAACAATGATAAACAGGAGAATTCTGCCTCCATAGTAGACAAACTTATATGCTGTTGTCTAATTGACTTCCAGCCTATTAATGTATTACCCAGCATTATGGCTGTTCCTGAAGTCGACTTTCTAGTATCTCTTTCTGATGCAAAGCTAGCATCTGCATAAGCACACAGAATTAAATCACCCTTTGGTTCTAAATACAATGAATAATTCATTGTCTTTTTAAGATATCTTAATATCCTCTTAGCTGCATTCCAGTGTCTTTCACATGGTGCAGAATTGAATCTAGCCAACTGATTCACGCAGTACGAAATATCTGGTCTAGACCAATTACTAATATAACTCAAACTACCAATTAAAGATTGATAAATCACCTTATCAAACTCAGGACTTTGTTCATCAGTGTTGCTAAACTCCTGACTCATTGGAGTCTTAGCTGGCTTACAAAGCTCCATCTTGTAATCTTTTAGCAATTTGCTTATTTTATCTTCCTGAGATATCTTAAAACCTTTCCTTGTTTTCTTTATATTCAAACCGAGATACTTCTTTATCTCCCCTAATTGCTTGATCTTTATTCTCTTTCCTAATGATGCTATTATTTTATTTGCTTCATCATTAGTTTCAGTTATCAAAGCAATATCATCTGTGAATAGTAATAATAATGATACTTTCCCATTTGTCTCCCTTTTAAACAGACATGGATCGGCTAAACCAGCTTTAAATCCTATATTGTCTAGTTCCTTTACAATATACTGGTTCCATTCATAGCCTGATTGTTTTAGACCATAGAGGCTTTTCTTTAACAACCAACAATCATTATTATCCTTATTTTCACTTTTAATACCAACAGGTTTTTTCATATAAATAATATGTTTTAATGGGGCGTGCAAGTAAGCAGTTTCCACATCTAAATGGTTAACTATATAGTTTTTACTAGCTGCCCACACTAAAACTGCCCTCAAGGTTGCTGCCTTAAGACTAGGTGCAAACACCTCATCATAGTCATTAGCATTCTGCCTAAAACCTTGGGCTACTAACCTTGCCTTATGGATTAAATTACCATCTTTATCTGTTTTTACCTTAAATATCCATTTGCAGCCAATGGATTTCTTTCCTACAGGTAATTTGGCATTCTCATACACCTTCATATCTCTTAATGAATTCAGTTCCTTATTCATTGCTGCATACCATTTTTCTTTTTCCTTATTAAGATACTTTTTAATTTCTTCAACAGAATTAGGAACTTGATTAATCTGGCACACTGTGTTAGCCTGGTACCTATCAGGCGGTCTAGATATACGTGTAGTTCTTCTGGGAATTACAGGGCTTACAGGAGGACTTTGTTGAACTACTACCTGTTCATCTTCCTCATCCTGATCAGCTATTGAATCTGTTTCTTCCTTTATGGGCACTATTTCATCCTGTATTTGTCTCTTTACTTTATTTTTAAAGTTACAGGGATAACTAATGGGATTTCTATAGGATTCAATAATTACATCTTTATTGGCATCCTGTTCTAATTTCTCCCATCCTTCATGTTCTAGAAATTGGGCACTAGCACTACATAACACTTTAGATGTGCCTTTCTCCCAAAATCTATATGCCCTATGGTTTGCCTGATAACCAACGAAGAAAAATCTTTTAGCTCTATGTTGCCCTTTTTTTCTGAGTTGTGCAGGAATATGCACCCATGCTGGTGCACCAAATGTGTGCAGGTAACTTAGATCAGGTTTCCTGCCATGCCATCTGGTGAATGGTATTTCACCTGTTGTTGTATTAACAACGTTGTTCAATATGTTATTAGCACACATTGTAGCCTCCCCACAAAGAATCAGGTAACCCAGAATCATTTAACATTGTTCTAACCATTGCCTGTAGTGTTTGGCCTCTTCTTTCAATAAAAGCATTATGTTCTGGCCTGTATGGAGCAGACTTCTTATGCTCTATTCCAGCTACCTTAAGTCTGTTCTGGAATTTGTTATTAATAAATTCCGTGCCATTATCTGTCACCAGGGTTATCAGATGACGTTTAGACTTTCTTTCAGCAAACCTAAGCCAATTGAAAAAAATGTTGATATGTTTCAGTTTTGCTTTTCATTAAATAGCAAAACCCATATCTAGAATAATGGTCCATAATGCTCAGTATATATCTAGCACCTCCCATACTGGGTTTCTTTGGACCTATTATGTCTGCAAATACTACTTCTAAAGGTTCTATTGTTTTGAAACCATTTAGCCTATTTGCAGGCAATACCTTGCTCTTATCTTCACAGCAAACATTACAACGCAAATATTTATCACAAGATTTTAACCTTATTCCTTCAGATAACTCAACTGTACGTTTTAGCATTTTAAAATTTACATGCCCCAAACGCCTATGCAATAAATGGATACATTCTTCATGAGGCTTTATATTATTAAATACAGTATGTGCCTCCCTTTCTTACTATTATCTAAGACATATAATGTTCCATTTAAAGCTGCAGTTACCCTTTTGTTATCTTTTTCAATTATGCAATTATTTTCCTTAAAAGTAATTACATAACCTAATTTATCTAATACCCTTACTGAAAGCAAATTAAACTTTAGTTGCGGTACATACAACATTTTTATATCCTGGTTTATGTACGGACAACGTGCAAAACCTTGACCTTTCGCTTTCAGGTTCCAGCCATTGGCAAGAGATATATGTTGAGAGCTTTTAGACATTTTTATAAATTTTGTCTTATCTCTTGTGATGCAGTGGGATGCGCCACTGTCAACCACCCATAAATTATTCTTCACATCAGAGTTGCTAATCGTGGCTAGTTCAAATGCTTTCTTTGGCTTTTTACATTCTGGCTTTTTCTCTTTTTGCAGAATCTTGCCAAATGTCCTCTGCCTCCACAATTAAAACACTTTTTAATTGTGTATGCCGTTGAAGATAAATTCTCTTCTTCCAGGTGCTTTACTTTGCTTTGCTGGTTTCTTTCAAGCTTTGAAGATAATTTCTCTTCTTTCTTATCTTCTCTCAGCTCGTCACGCTCACGCCTTCTTCTGGCTTCTTCTAATAGCCTGCCTGTAATCTCGGTTAATGAGAGGCTTTCTTTTGGCAATACCTCTAACGAAGTCACATAGTCATCATAGCTTTGATCTAATGAAGATAATATTATGTAGACTTGTTGCAGTTCATTAAATATAAGCTCTTTTTCTTGCAAATCTTGAAAAATGCTCTTCATACAGTTTAAATGAACTAACATATCTCCATTCCTCTGAAGATGCGTTCGAAAAAGCTTCCGTGTAAGATTTATATGTGCTCCTACACTGTCCCGAACATAAATCTTCCTGAGGTTCTCCCAGCAGTTTGCAGCATTTTCTTCTCCACGAATATGGACAAGCTGCTGATCACATAGAGTCAGTCCTATGATGCATAAAGCCTGCTCATTTTTCAGTTTAAAGTCTTGTAACTTTTCTTTATCATCATCATTAGCAGGATCCCAGCTACTCACATCTGGTGGGTTTGCTATAATGTCCCACAAACCTTCTCTGCGTAGAAGTAAACTACATTTCATTGACCATGAAACATAGTTTGTTCCATCCAGCCTGGATATCATGGACAGTTGTGACAAATTTACTTGTGCCATTGCTCTTCAGATATTTTGACTATTTTAAACTAATTAAAACAGTTTGTTTTTTACAGTAATGTGCAACTCACACCAACTCTCTTTGCTATATCCTGGTTAGTTAGACTATGCTGCTGGGCCCATAACCAATGTTAGGGTTTTGAGGATTAACCCCTAGCAGAGTATTGCAGCAGTAGTCAAACCAGGCAGCCAAAGGAGAGCGGAAGGGCCCCAGAGTATACACACACTGAACACAAACACTGTTTGTAGTTTAAATAGTTTTTAATCCAGTTAGAGTTTAAGCATTGTCATTCAGTCCATTAAGTCATTCACAGTATTTCCATCCAGTAAGACTCACTAGTATAGTCCAAGTTAAGAGTCCTTGCAATATCTTTATCAGCCGATAAAGATATCTTCTCCTCCTCGGTTTCACTCTCCAGAGAAACAAACGCTGGATATTCAGCAAACAGTAGCAAACAATAACAGTTCAGTCACAGGCACTCACAGTCAGTAATCACAGTTAGTCGCAGCAGCACACAGTTACAGCCAGCTCACAGTTACAGACAGTAACAGACAGACAGTAAGCTTTCCAGCTTCTAATGCTTCCTTATATTGTAACTTCTAACCGCACCCTTAATCGGCTAATTGCCTGCTGCATTGTGCTTAAAGTGATAAGCACTTAAACCATGATATCTAAGTTTTATATATTTATTCACCCAAACCATATTTGGTATCAATGTTATACCTAACATCACCAGATGATCTAACTCTATTTTATTGTAAGGCTACATTACCAGAATCTTGCAAGTCTGAAGTTACAAATCTCTCACTGTCACTTTTAATAGCCTGGTCCATTAGGATTGGCCCTTCCAAGTTTCTTTTTCTGACTGTTGAGCCACTGAGGGCTCCTGTCTCTCTTATCTAATTGTTTTCTCTTTATCCACACATTCTACTACACTTCTTCACAAACGTGTAGAGAAAGTCCATCTCTCAGGATAACCTGGTCTCTTGTCCATTCCAAGGTTGAAACAGGACCAAAGAATCCTGAAATATCATTCTATATTTCATCCTACAGGTAGTCCTTGACTTACGACCAAGTTGCTTTGCAGCCATTTGAAATGATGACCGGCCCCACTTCCAAAAGCTATTTACAATCTGGCTGAAAAGTTCCAATAACCACACCCATCCCCGTTGTTGTGGCCTACCAGCGGCCAGCAAAGCTGGCAGCAGATTTGGACAGTGAGGAGGTTGGGGAGGAACATAAGCCAGTCCTGGAGTCTGGGGAAGGCTCTGACGAGGGCTCTGCATCGGAGGTAGAAATGGGGCCAGGGCCATCTGACAGTTATCAGCTGCCTTTGGAGTCGGACATCAGTGAGGCAGAACAGCAGCTGGAGCCTGTTCCCAGTGTGCGCATGCACAGAGCTGCCAGAAGAAGGAAACAGCTAAGGAACAAGAGTCAGCTTGGGAGTAAAGGCACAGGGGGACGGTGAATGGCCCCTCCCATAGGAAATAAAAGAGGAGTAAAAGGGGAGTGGTGTTTTGCAGGAGACAATGAGTTCATTTGGGTGAAGATCTGTTCCTGCATTCTTGCCAATTATTGTCGGCTACAGTGTGGCACCTGAAAGATATTGGCCTGGCAACTCTCCAAGCCGGATAAAGATCTATAATAGTGAAATATCTTGAGAGACTGTTGGCTGGGACTTTGCTGGAGAGGAATTTCACTGTAAACTAAATAAAAGGGGTTTATGGAGTCGGCTTTGTGCTGTTGGGAAAGCCTAGGTCAGAACATCCATGGTCACATGGTCACATTTTGGGCATGAGCTACGGACCCACATTTACAACTGTTTGCAGTGTCCCAGGGTCACGTGATTATGATTTAGGATGCTTTTTGAGCAAAACCAGGCAAAACCAGGCAAAAACGCCAGAAACTCTTAATAATTGCAACACTTAATCACTTAATAATTGCAATAATCATGGTGTTCACACAATAACCACTGCAAAAAAAAAATGGTTGTAAAGTCACAGCAATCATGCGATGACTCATTTTACCATTGTTACCACTTATTACCATAATTGCCGGACTCAAATATGATACTCAGTCAAAGACCACCTATACACACTTAAAGAATGGCTTGGTCCAATGCAAATCAACTAGTACCGGGGTGTCAAACTCAAGGCCCAGGGGCCAGATTTGGCTTGTAGGGTGCTTAGATCTGGCCCATGGGGCTGCCCTGAAAACAGTGAAGGATCGGCCCCCAGTGCCTCTGCCAGCGAAAACAGAGTACCGGAGGGCCACACGTGGCCCTCCCAAACTCCGTTTTCACTGGCAGAGGGTTGCAGGAGGCCATCGCAACCAAAAACGGAGCTCGGGAGCCTCTTTTCACTGGCAGAACTCTCAGGCTACTACAGGCGCCCCCGGCACGAGTGATGTCAAGCTGGCCACACCCACCCTGAACACCCCCACTCCGCCACCCTGAGGTCAAACACAACCCTGATGCGGCCCTGAATGAAATTTAGTTTGACATCCCTGAACTAGTAGAACTACCATATCTGGCCTGAATAAATTGAGACGACTATGAGGTGGCAGCAGCTACAGAAAACTCTTCAGTCTGAGGCCATCTAGTGGGCATTTAGATTTTTGCACCAGGACCCACCCAGGGGAGTCAAACTCAATTTCATTGAGAGCTGCACCAGGGTTGAGTTTGACCTCAGGGGTTAGGGGGAGCAAGGATAGGTGGCCAGCTCGACATCACTCATCTTGGGGGCACCTGTGGTGGCCAAGTGCTAAGGCGGGACTTCCTTCAGATGAGTCTTGGCTATGGATGTATCTCATTGGAGAATATTAATTATGATACACCCAGGGGGCGGGGGAATATCAGGGTCAAGGGTGACAATGAATTATGTGTTTCAGAGTCAGCTAGCTGTCAGGATTCCAGCAGTTACCCCCATTTAAATCATGAGTCTCGAGCCAAACTTCCAAAACTTCAAACGGATATATTTGGAGTTAACATGGCTGGCAGTGCCTGGGTGTAGCCGACTCTGAGACGCATCATTCATTGTCACCCTTGACCCTGGTTTTCCCCACCCCCTGGGTGTATCATAATTCATATTCTCCAATGGGATACATCTATAGCCAAGAGTCATCAATCATGCTCTCCAGTTAGAATTTAGTGTGGCAGAAACTTCAGTCACCTAGTTACTATCTTTGAAAACTATGAAATGCACTTTCGATTTCCAAGCTGCCACACTGCTCTTTCAAAATCTTGTCCCTCCCTCCCTTTCTGTTGGCAACTCTAAAAAGACCATAGAAATATTTTATGAGTTGACACCCTCCCTCACTCTCACTATAATCTCCTTCCTTCCTTTTCTTTTTCCTTCCTTCTTCATTTTCCTTTCTTCTTCCTTCCCTTCTTCCCTTATTTTTCCTTCCTTGCCCTCTTCCCCTCTTTCCTTCTTTTTCTTTGTCTTTCCTCCTTCCCTTTCCCTTTCTCCTTTCCTGTCCCTTCTTCCATGCTCAGATACAAAAGGGGAAACATGTCTCCTTTTGTTTTGTTTTTAGTCTGCTTTGCTAACCCTCTGCCAGCGAAAATGGACATCAGCACCACCGCCAATCCCTGAGTTCCATTTTTGCTGGCAGAGGCTACAGGAGGCCATTGCAGCTGAAAAAGGGGCCCCGGAGCTCCGTTTTCACTGGCAGAGGCAGCAGAGGCCTATCCTTTGTTGTTTCTAGGGCAGTGGTGGAGAACCTTTTTGGGCTCCTGTGCCAAAAATTGTGTGTGCAGTTGCATGCTCACACTAGTGTGCCAGCACCCAAAAGGAAATGTGTGTCCCCCATACCCCCTGTTAGGAATATAACTCACCTAACAGGTATTTGGGTTAGAAATATATAAACCAGGATAAACATTTTAGTACTATATCTTTAAGGGAATGCAAGAACATGCAATTGGGTGTGGTTTCTCAAACATCCATAAGATGGAGCCAGAAACCTGGATTGTTTTAGTCTTAGTCTCAGAAGAGAGTGTGTCTGAGTATCTCTGTTTCCTTCTGTTGGAAAATATTGCCGTTCCTCCATTTCTTCTAATTGACTGATATTACTGGATTTAATGTAAGTCTGTTACTGAACTGTTTTTGACATTGGACTTTGATATTTGGATTATCCCTGGATTGAAAAACTGACTGATTTACCTGTGAATGACTTTGGACTGCCTATTTTGGACTTTGCTTAAACCTTTCTGGAAGTAAAAACCTACATTTACTGTACAGTGTATCTGTGTGCTCTGTGTGTATTATTCAAACACTACTCTCAAATATGTCTCCCTGTATGCGCTCATTCTCCTAACAGGGAATTACCTCAACACCCCCTACATGTTCACGTGCAATCCCCCACCCCACCCCACCTCCCTTGCCACCCCCTTACCTGCACTGCGCCTCACAGCTGATTTTCAGCCAGTTTGAGGCCTTTTTCGGCCTCCCAAAGGCTTGAAGAAGGCTTCTGCAGGCTTCTTCTTTTTTGCAGGCCAAAAACTAGCCCCATTTTGTCACTTCCTGTTTTTCCGAAAATACCGGAAGTGACAAAAACGGGCCTAGTTTTCAGCCTGCAAAGCTTGCAGAAGCCTGCAGAAGCCTTCCTCAAGCCTTTGGGAGGCCAAAAAAGGCCTCAAACCAGCTGAAAATCGGTTGTGAGGCACGCACATGCACAGTGAGGTAAGTTTGCCTGCAGCTCACGTGCCGGCACAAATGGTTCTGCATGCCATAGGTTCACCGTCACGGTTCCAGGGTGATCCCGTGGACCAGATCTCAGCACCCCATGGGCCGCATCCAATCTGTGGGCCTTGAGTTTGACATCTCTGCTCTAACCCCTCATATATATTTATTTGAATGCAAGTTTCAATGATTCAATGAGACTTCCCCTGCCAGCTGGGGAATTCTGGGAATGGAAGTCCTCTCATCTTAAAGTCGCCACGGTTCAGAATCACTGGCTTCTATCAATAGCACACTTTTAAGATTTATGGAGTTTTCTTGACCTGGCCTACTGATTGTGAGTGACCTCTCTCAGCTTAAACAATCTCACGGGGTTATTGCGAGGGAGATAAAACAAAGACACATTCTCCCTGGAGGAATAAACCAACTCTAATGAACCATACACGTTTAACACGATACACGAATGCGCATTTATCAACGTATCCCAGCCCTTTTGTGTCACATATTCCTATCTACGCAGGGTCACGTTCAGGGACAGCTCTGACATTTTTGTGCTTTCCTCCAATTCTAGCGAAATTGCTGTTTCAAGGTTTCCAAGCAGGAAAAATGCCCGATAGGACAACTTAACCTTAGAAAAAGAACTCACAGTTCTGAGGCTCTGATAAACAGAGAGATAAAATAGGCCAAGGATGTCCATGAAGATGTTCAAATGTTCCACTTGTTCATAACAAATGTCTGATGGTCAGAATGCAAAAATGTGATCCCAAAGAGGCAAACTTTTTCATCACGTATCTGGACAAAGACAAGGTAGAAAATCTGGGGAGAACTTTTATGGAGATACTTGGTCATCCAGGTCATAGTTGTCTCAAAGGTGCTTTTTCAAGAGGCAGCTGGAGTTTCTGATTTTTCTGTGAAGACATTTCGCTTCTCATCCAAAAAGCTTCTTCAGTCCTGAGCTGAATAGTTGAGCTGTTTTTTTCCCAACCTGGTCATAAAATGAAATAAATGTCAACTCATAAAATATTTCTGTGGTCTTTTTAGAGTTGCCAACAGAAAGGGAGAGGGAGCAGTGCAGCAGCTTGCAAACCCAAACCACATTCCATAAATGTTTTCAAAGATAGTAACTAGGTGACTGAAGTTTCTGCCGTGCAAATATCTAACTGGAGAATGTGATTGATGACGCTTGGCTATGGAGGTGTCCCATTGGAGAATATGAATTATGATACATCCAGGGGATGAGGAAAAACCAGTTTCCAGGGTGACAATGAATTATGAGTCTCAAAGTCGGCTACACCCAGGCAGTGCTAGACAGTTTAACTCCCAATAAATTCGTTTTAAGTTTTGGAAGTTTGGCTTGAGACTTATGATTTAGATGGAGTTAAGTGCCAGAATCCTGACAATAACACCATTAGGAGCATTTGATCCAGAGTCTACAGAATCATAAACTCTGTCCTTGACTTCCTTCTCTCTGCCCTTTAGCCTACATGAAATACTAGCAAAGATGGATGGAAGTTCCTTCAACCCTTCCTCTCTCCCAGTCCCAGTTCAGCTATCACCAGATGGTATATAAAGTGGTATATCAGTCCAAGTTGCTATTACTATATCTTTATCATCTATCTATTTATCTGTCTATCATCTATCCATCTATCCATCTATCCATCTATCCATCTATCCATCTATCCATCTATCCATCTATCCATCTATCCATCTATCCATCTATCCATCCATCTATCCATCTATCATCTATCATCTATTTATCTATCATCATCATCTATCATGTCCATCATCTCTCTCTCTCTCTCTCTCTCTCTCTCTCTCTCTCTCAGTCTGTCTATCTCTATATACATATCTGTCTATCTTCTCGTGGTGGTGATCCCTGGTGGCATAGTGGTTAGAAACTGTGTTACAAACTCTGCCCACATCCAGGAGTTCAGTTCTGACCAGCTCAAGGTTGACTCAGCCTCCCATCCTTCCAAAGTCAGTAAAATGACAATCCAGATTGTTAGGGGTCATACGCTGATTCTTTAAACCACTTAGAGAGGGCTGTAAAGCATTGGTGAAGCAGTATATAAGTCTTACATTGCAATTTATATCTTTCTCGAACTTCCACAGAAAAGAGCTTTTCTGAGGTTTTTCCCAAACCATCTACTCTCCTTCTTATTATCTCTCGTCTTTCTGGGCCAAGGGCATTGCTAATCAGCACAATCTCCTTTCGGGCATTTCTTTTTCTACAGCTTGATCTGATCCCCAGTTAATCAATTTTGAGTCCCGGAACTTTCAACGAATAGATTTGCAAGCAGTTGGAGAGTGGCCAGACCTTGTGTGTATTATTACATGCTGCCCTAGCCGTGTGTTGGTGTTTTTTGCAGGAAAAAAAAAATAAGTGCAGAAGAGGGGGGAGGAAGAGGTGAGTAGGGTTTTTGCAGGAAAAGCTTGGTTAAAAAGCCCACATCAGGCAAACTTTCCTCACTGCATGGGAGGGGGGGGGGAGGAGGAGGAGGAGGAGGAGGAGGAGGAGGAGGAGGAGGAGGAGGAGGAGGAGGAGGAGGACTTTCAGACTCAGAGATTTTTGCAGACTCGGAGTATATAAAGTGAAACAGTGCTCTTTTGCTATCACTGTCCCTGCACGCCCTCCTTAGCCAATAAACTTGGCAGAGACATCAAAAATTTCCTAACCAGATACTACTGAAGGTAAGGAGATGCTCACTCTTACTGGAATACAGCTTGAGGTTTAAATTCTGTAGCTCCCCTTGAAATCCCTACTGCTTTGAGCTAACGGTTTCTTCAAACCCCTCCTTCTCCTTATTAGAAAAATGCAAACAAAATAATATATATTTTTTAAATCAGAAAAACAAAATGCAATTTGGGAAAGGCGCTTGGTACCCGAAATCTGGAGCCGGGACTCCATCGTGGTTTGGCATTTTTGTGGGGTTTTCCCACTTCGGTGGTTGGATTTGGTGGGACTGCTGCGTGCCAGTCTTAATTTTTTTGCCCACCCTCCTCGTTCTTTGGGACAAGAACAAGCAACTGGTAGGAAGTGATAAGAGGCAGGAAAACAGCTTGACTGTCAGAGACGCTGCCGAAAATTGAAGTGTTTGTGGCTTTTTAAAATTTGTGTCCTTTGAAATTGAAAGAATTGTGAGCTTATAAAGAAAGGACAAAGCACTCTCTCAACAGGTATAATGAAGACCCTCTTTGGGTTAAAATCAGGGATATATTGTAAGGGAAGGATCCAGGCTAATGTGAAATTATTTCCCATGATTTCTGTTGTATTTGGAGTGCTTTTGAAAGCATACTGAGGTTTTAACTTAAGTACGTGTTCAACAGGGTGAATATCTACTCCCGCTGTGTCTTATAAGGGTTGCCTTGCTGTAGAGATGCTCTGTGGGCACAAAAGGAATAATGGACAGTCTAATAAAGAGCTGCTTGTCAGAAATTAGCATTTCTGAGACGTAAATGGGCGCAGATAAACGCAAAGGAGCCTGCCCATGACAACCGTGCAGAATTCAGCCTCTTCATTAATTTCAAACACTTTGTAAGGGAAATCAAATTGTACCCTCCAATTTTCTGAAGTAGAATCAGATAAGGGGTGCAATTTTCTTTAAGGACAGACCAACACAAGGGGGGGATGCAAGTAATGACTTTAGAGAAGGTTTTTTTCAACCTTGCTGACTTTAAGATGGGTGGACTTCAACTCCCAGTATTCCCCAGCCAGCTATGCTGTCAGGTTGAAAAATACTGATATATTAGGTTACCTAGTAGGAGGTATCAACTATGGATACAGATACAGATTAACAGAGTTGGAAGGGATTAGTGTACATATTAAAAAAAAAACCACATTGTCTGAAGTTTCAGAAAAGGATGTGACATTTCTAAAACATAACATTTGATAAGACTTTGGGGGCTCTGTGGGGATAGAAAATTGGGAATTTCTTGAAGTAATTGACTCTTAGAATTCTTATACATAAAATGAAAAAGCAGATTTAGAAATGGAGTATGAAGCTTAATGTTCAGTTTGTTAACACTTCCAATAACAGATAATCAGAGTTGGAAGGGACCTTATAGGTCATCTAGTCCAACCCTCCACCCAAGCGGGAGACCCTACACCATTTCTGACAAATGGCAGTCCAGTGGTGGGATTAAAATTTTTTTTACTACTGGTTCTGTGGGTGTGGCTTGCTGGGTGTGGCGTGGCTTGGTGGGCATGGTTTGGTGGGCATGGCAGGGAAAGGTTACTGCAAAATCCCATTCTCACCCCATCCCACTAACCTGCTTTCCAGCTCCGTTCTCCTGTGCAGGGCAACCAAAGGAGACCCAGCCAATCAGCTGGGACATGGGAGGCGGAGAACAGATGGGGACGGGGCCAGTCAGAGGCGGGTTTGCCGGTTCTCCAAACTACTCAAAATTTCCACTTTCAGTTCTCCAGAACTGGTCAGAACCTGCTGAATACCACCTCTGGAAGGGACCTTTTAGGTCATCTAGTCCAACCCCCACCCCAAGCAGGAGACCCTACACTATTTCTGACAGAGGCCAGTCCAGTCTCTTCTTGAAAGCTTCCAGTGATGAAGCTCCCACAACTTCTGACGGCAACTTTTGTTCCAAGCATAAAGTTCTACAGGTAGTCCTTGACTTACAACTATTTGTTTAGTGTCTGTTTGAAGCTACAACAGCACTGAAAAAAGAGACATATGACCAGTTTTCCCTCTTACGACCCCATGGCCACATGATCAAAATTCGGGTGTTTGGCGATTGGTCTGCATTCACAACAATTGCAACCTTCCCAACTGGCTTCCAACAAGCAAACTGGATAGAGGAAACCAGATTTGCTTAACGACTGCCCATTTCACTGAACAGTGAGAATGATTCACTTAACAACTGTGGCAAAAAAAAAAGTCATAAAATGGCACACAAGGCACTTAACTTCCATGCTTTGCATGGAAATTTGGGTTGTAAGTGGATATAGTGCCTGCATATCGTGCCAATATAGTAACTGTATATAGTGCCAATTGTTAATAGTAAGGAAAAGGATAAAGAAAGAATAAAGAAATAAAGGAAATAATAATAAAGAAAATGAAAAATAATAAAGAAAGGTGTTCCTTTCATCACCTTCCTAAATCTTGCCAATCAGCTTTTTTTAAAAGCATGTATCAGCCAAGAACTGTTGGTCTATGTCTTGTGGCCGGGAGTTCCATCTGAGTATATTTATATATTTACTTATTAAATGCCTACACCACCCATCTCACTGTGGAGGTTTCACAGTTCGGTCTGTACTGTCCCTATCAACATTCCAGCTGTTAAATCAGTTATTTGGCAAAGAGAAAAGATCTGTGGGATTGCGACATGCTTAATCTTGTTACTAAATGAATCCATTTCCTGGATTGACATACTGTAGTATATTGAATCATAAATTAACGGATGGACTGAGTTTGCGTAATGCATTAAGCCACCCAAAAACCCTGAAGTTAATGCTAACTAAACGTTACCAGTTTATCATCTTGTGTAACTGTTGCGTTTCTAACAGTGTTTATGAATTAGTTGTGCAAACAGAACCATAGAGATTTGCAGGAGAAAATGCGACAGGCAAAGGAGAGATCTATGGAAAGGGATGAGTGTGCACCAACTTCTCTTCCAATAATTGGTAGGCGAGCAAAGTGAAGAGAGTGTCCAAGAAATGTCTGTCTTTTCTTCAAGAAGTGCCTATAGGAGAATTTGTGGTTAACAGATTAATAGAGTTGGAAGGGACCTCGTTAGGTCATCCAGTCCAACCCCCCACCCCACCCAAGCAGGAGACCCTACACCATTTCTGACAGATGGCAACCTAATCTCTTCTTGAAAGCTTCCAGCGATGAAGTTCCAAAGGCAAATTCTGTTCCATGGGTTGATTGTTCTCCCTGTCAGAAAGTTTCTCCTTATTTCCAGGCTGAAAGTCTCCTTGGTCAGTTTCCATCCATTGTGTCTTGTCTGGCCTTCAGGGGCATGGAAGAGTTTATTTATTTATTTATTTTATTTGATTTGTCAATCGCTTACAAGATAATAGGTATAAGTATATACACAGTTATGAATACATGAAATGGGTACATATAAGAAAAATATAAACAAACAATAGGACAGGGACGGTAGGCACGATTGGTGCGCTTATGCACGCCCCCTACAGACCTCTTAGGAAAGGGGTGAGGTCAATAGCAGACAGTCTAAGGTTAAAGTTCTTGGGGTTTGGGGAAGAAACCACAGAGTCAGGTAGAGTATTCCAGACATTGACCACTCTGTTGCCGAAGTTGTATTTCCTGTAATCAAGTTGGGTGCGGTTAACCTTGAGTTTGTATCTATTGTGTGCTCTTGTGTTGTTATGGTTGAAGCTGAAGTATTCATTGACATGCCTAATGCTCTTGGTTGCATAAAGTTGTGGGAAGCTGCATCAGATAGATCAGGTGGAGAAAACAAGGAGAAATAATTGGGTGTCCAGTTAAAGGTAGTCCTAGATTTAAGGCTGATCTCTTAGCACCTGGTCAAAGTTACAAAGGACCTCCCTTAAGCTACTTATCAATAGCAATAGCACTTAGACTTATATCCTGCTTCACACTGCTTTACAGCCCTAAGTGGTTTACAGAGTCAGCCTATTGCCCCCAACAATCTGGGTGTTCATTTTACTGACCTCGGAAGGATGGAAGGCTGAGTCAACCTTGAGTCAGTATGGATCGAACTTCCAGCAGTGGGCAGAGTTAGCCTGCAATACTGCATTCTAACCACTGTGTCAACATGGTTCACCACCACTAGATAGTAGACAGATGATATGTATAGACAGACAGACAGATAGATGATGGATAGATGATAATGAGATAGATAGATAGATGATAGATAGATAGATAGATAGATAGATAGATAGATAGATAGATAGATAGATAGATAGATAGATAGATAGTTTTCTCACATAATAAGGCGGCCTTATTATATATAAAGCTCTACTTGTTTGTTATGCACAACACACATGGAACATGCTGCAGGTCCATCACCAGCAGATTTCAAGATCCGTTCCTCCATATTTCCAGTTGGGTTTTTTATCCGACTTGCAAGAGTTCATTTAGTGACAGTTCCAAGTTTTTCACACTTACATCCAGTGAAACATCCGATCGTCACATGATGAGATGCTTTGGTTCATATTTACGACGGTTGCAGTGTCCCGTGATTCCCCTTTTGCGACCTTCTGACAAACAAAGTCAATCGGGAAACCAGATTCACTTAATAACTATGTGACTAACTTAACAACTGCAGCGATTCACTTCACAACGGTGGCCAGAAAGGTCATCAAATGGGGCAAAATTCACTTAACAAATGTTTCACTTGGCAACATTAACTTTGGGCTCAGTTGTGGTCATAAGTCAAGGATTACTTGTGGTACATTAAGTGTTTGGAAGATGAAGGGAACAGTATGAGGTGCAATTGTCATTGCACCTCATACAACGAAATCAAACAGCATCCTCAGTGAACATCATGACTATGAAAATAAACACAAACACACATCCTTCGCACTCCACACATTGAATTGAAAACCCCTGATATTGCATTAATATTGCACTATACAGTAGAATTCAACAGAGCTACTGCCCTGGGATAGAAGCTGTTTTTCAGCCTATTTGTCCTTGCTTTTATTATTGTCCTGTACCGTCTACAGTTCAAAAAAAAGGGTGCATAGGATGAGATGGATCTTTAAGGATGTTTTGAACTTTCTTAAGGCAGTAGGAGCTATAAAGCTCTTCCAAAGAGGGGAGAATGAACCAATGATCCTCTGGGCAATGATGTTAACCCTCTGGAGTGCTTTCCTATCTGCCCCTGTGCAATTGGCAAACCACACAGAGGTGCAGTGTGTTAAAATGTTCTGTACGGTGCAGCGGTAGAAGGTCACCAGCAGTTTTTCATTCAGTTGTTGTTTCCTGAGAAGTCTCAGGTAGTATAATCTCTGCTGGGCCCTTTTGACCAAGGCTGCAATGTGAGCAACCCAGGTCAGGTCCTCTTTTAGGGTAACATCCAGAAACTTAAAACTGGCCACTTGCTCCACTCAGTCTCCATTGATAAGCAAGGGCTGGATGTCTGATCTGTTCCTTCTATAGTCCACTATAAGCTCCTTGGTCTTAAATCATATTTTTCAGCCAGGAGACTTGAGAACTGCAGGAGACATGATTAGTAATGGCATGATTGGGTCAAGTCACTGTTTCTGGGTTGAAGCCTTGGGAGAAAAGAGAGAGGATAGCCGAAAATGCCCCCCTCTGCCCTTAAATGGGACTGTTGGTGCAGTTACGGGAGAGTTGGGTTAGGCCAGCAATTGTGAACTTCAGTCTCTGAACAAATTCCTCCAAAAGATTAAAAGAGCAAAAAGAGACAAGTGTTGTGGCCTGTCGACCACTGGCCCCTCCAACAGTTGAGTCAGAGGAGGAGGAGGAGACGTGGGAGTCAAGGTTAGCATCAAGGCAATCTGAGAGCTTCAAGAGAGAATGGAGCTGGCAGAGAGAGAGAGAGAGAGAGAGAGAGGGAGGGAGGGAGGGAGGGAGGGAGAGAGAGAGAGAGAGGTGGAGTCTGGGCCGTCCATCAGCCCTCAGATGGACGGTCAATAGCCCCCAGGTATGGAGGTAGCTGATGAGGAAGAGGAGGAACAGCTGGGTCCAGTGCCTAATGTATAGCTACTCAGAAGGCAGAGGAGAGGAGAGCAGTGGAAATCCATGGGCTGGACCTTGGGATGCTACTAGCGAAGCCCCACCCTAGCTCTGGGGATAAAAGGCAGGGGGTGGAGATGAATAGGTGTGGCAGAAACCCTGCTGGACAGATTTGTTAGCCTGCTGTGTGACAGAGTGAGGCTTTTTCCTGGGGCTGCTGGCACTTCTAATAAGGGAAACATTTAGTTAACTACAGAGGGTTTGTCGTGTTTGGGAGCCAGGTCAGAACAGACAGTTTATTCTAGTGATGTAGGCACCAGCCTAGAAACCAGGAGATTGTGAGTTCTAATTCCACCTTAGCCATGAAAGCCAACTGGGAGATTCGGGGCCAGTCACCAGTGACTGTGAGTTCTAGTCCCACTTTAGGCATGAAAGGCAGCTGGCTGGGTGACTTTTCAGCCAACCAATGTCACCCAGACTTTAGAATGGTGAATTCTCGTTCTGCCTTAGCCATGAAAGCCAACTATGTGACTCTGGGCCAACCACTCTCTTTCAACCCAACCCACCTCAGAGGGTTTGTTGTTGTGGGGAAAAATAGGATGAGGAAGGTGTGTTGGATACGTTCACCACCATGCATTTATATTTAAAAATATTAAAGGAAGGAAAGAAAAGAAGGAAGGAAGGAAGGAAGGAAGGAAGGAAGGAAGGAAGGAAGGAAGGAAGGAAGGAAGGAAGGAAAAAGGAAGAAAGAAAGAGAAGAAAAGAAGAGAGAGAAAGGAAGGAAGAAAAGGAAGGCAAGGAAAGAAGGAAAAGAAGAAAGAAAGAAGAGAAGAAGAGGAGAGAGAGAGGAAGGAAGGAAAGAAAAAGAAGAAAATAATAGAGAGAGAAAAGAAGGCAGGAAGGAAGGAAAGAAAGA
The DNA here is from genome assembly GCF_049901735.1 of Notechis scutatus. Classification (NCBI taxonomy): domain Eukaryota; kingdom Metazoa; phylum Chordata; class Lepidosauria; order Squamata; family Elapidae; genus Notechis; species Notechis scutatus. Next base: position 259,531,212 of record NC_142010.1, on the reverse strand, counting down.
GAAGAAAAAAGAAGAGAGGAAGGAAGGAAAAAGAAAGAAAGAGAAAGAGAAGAAAAGAAGAGAAAGGAAGGAAGGAAAGAAGGAAAAAGGAAAAAAGAAAGAGAAGAAAAGGAGGGGAAGGAAGGAAAGAGGAAGAGAAGAAAGGAAGAGAGAAAGGAAAGAAAGAAAGAAAGAAAAGAAGAGAGGGAGAGAGAGAAGAGAAAAGAAAGAAAGAAAGAAGACAGAAAGAAATAGAAAGAAAGAAATAGAAAGAAAGAAAGATAAGAAAGAAAGAAAGAAAGAAAGAAAGAAAGAAATCTATCTAGTCTATCTCAGGGCCAGAAATCCAGAAATGAGATGAAGACCTGACTGAAAGCAGAGCATTTGCAGTAATAATTGTTCCGATAAAAAAAGTGCAGTTGTACAGACAGCAACTTTGCTGCACGAAATAAGTTTGAGAACACAGAGCACAAATAATTTAACCCAACTGAAATAAAATGTGGCCACCCGGTTTCAGAAATTGGGAAGAATTCTGATGCCTTTGCTTTAAAGTCCACCTCTCCGCACAGTAAGTAAGGGAGGGTGATTTTAAATTAGGAGGAGGGGAGGCTGATTTCTAGGATACATTGGAGGAAGCTGGAAGACACGGAGAGGGAAAGTCAGAAAGCCAGCACCTCATGCCCTGCGTTAGAATGATTTTTTTTTTATTTTTTTATTTTTTTTTTATTTGACTTGTCAATCGCTTACAAGATACAGGTATAAGAATAAACATAGTTTTGAATACATGCTTTTTTTTTTTTAATTTGAATGATGTTCCAAACTCTGAATTCCACAGAAAGTTTTGCATCTAAACACAATAAATCAGGCAGGACAGCAAAAAGTGGAAGGTCTGGCTTAAATCTACAGCAACGCAAAAACAGAGAGAGCAACAGCTAGAACATGTTCTATCTGCAATATTTTAAGGAGGGTCAGCCAGGGGCTGCATCTAACACAGGGAAATAGAGACGACCATTAGTATTATTCTTTATTTATTTATTAATATCCCATCTTCATTTTTTTCAATAACGCAAGGCAGCGGATATACCTAATATTCCTTTCTCCTCCTATTTTCCCCATGATAGTCTTGAGAGGTGAATTGGGCTGAGAAAGAGGGACTGGCCCAAAGTTACTTGGCTAACTTTTGTGCCTAAGGAGGGACTAGAACTCACAGTCTCCTGATGACTAGCCCAAGTTGGTTTTTGTGACTAATGGGAGACTAGAACTCACGGTCTCCTGGTGACTGGCCCAAAGTCACCCAGCTGGTTTCACCTAACGTGGAACTAGAACTCCCAGATGACTTGTCAAGTCACCTAAGTTGTTGTGCATGGAAGTAGAACTCCCAAAGTCACCCAGGGCTCTCCTGATTAGACTTGTCTAACCGTCACCCAAAGCACCCAGTTGTTGTCATGTCTAAAGTGGGACTAGAACTCACGGTCTCCTGGCAACTGGCCCAAAGTCACCCAGCTGGCTTTCATGCCTAAAGTGAGATTAGAGTTCATTGTCTAACCGTGATTGGCCCAAAGTCACCCAGTTGGCTTTCATGTCTAAAGTGGGACTAGAACTCATGGTCTCCTGGCAACTGGCCCAAAGTCACCCAGCTGGCTTTCGTGCCTAAAGTGAGATTAGAGTTCACTGTCTAACCGTGATTGGCCCAAAGTCACCCAGTTGGCTTTCATGTCTAAAGTGGGACTAGAACTCATGGTCTCCTGGTAACTGGCTCAAAGTCACCCAGTTGGCTTTCGTGCCTAAAGTGAGACTAGAACTTGCTGACTCCTGGTGACTGGCCCAAAGTCACGTGGCTAGCTTTCGTGCCTAAAGTGAGACTAGAACTCACAGTCTCCTGGTGATTTGTCCAAAGCCACCTAGCCAGTTTTTGTGCCTAATGTGGGACTAGAATTCACTGTCTACTAGTGATTGGCCCAAAGTCACCCAGCCAGTTTTCAGGACTTCAGCAGGACTAGAATTCACTGTCTCCTGGCGACCGGACCAAAGTCATCCAGCTGGCTTTCATGCTTAAAGTGAAACTAGAACTCACAGTCTCCTGGTGATTGGCTCAAAGTCACCTGGTTGGCTTTCGTGCCTAAAGTGGGACTAGAACTCACCATCTCCTAGTTTCTAACCTAATGGCTTAACCTAGAAATGGAACGATTCTGTATGGACACCATAGTAAATGACAACAATCAATTCTCTAAGGCAGGGTATCTTAAAGTTACCTTGGCAACTTTAAGATGTGTGGGCTTCAACTCCTAGAATTCCTCAGGTAGAAACACTGGTGTAAAGAACCATATCTTTCATCAAAAATTCAAGAGAACTAGTAAGTGCTCAGCAACCTACCTGGTTGTTGGAAATTATAGTGTTAATGCTACTGATAAAAGAACAATGTTGTTAATTCTTTTTTCCCCAAGATAATATGAATACAGAGAGAGTTCCATTTCATAGATGTATCTTCATCTTCACCATCACCTAAAATGTATAATTATTTATTTTATTTTATTTATTTATTTTTGTCAATTGCTTATAAGATAATAGGTATAAGTAAAAACATAGCTATGAATACACGGATACATATAAGGAAAAAATAATAATAAAAGAAACAATAGGACAGGGACGGTAGGCACGTTGGTGCGCTTATGCACCATATATTGTCTCTCTTATCCAAAATTGGCTCTATAAACTAGCACAGTTTTCTTCACCAATTAGCAAATAAACTAGTCAGGTTTATTAGCTGTGTATATAATCTAACGTTCATGGTGTTCCAGATATGTGTATGTCATTGGCACACATCAAGGTATTTATAAAATGTATAATTATAAATTATAATGCAGGGTCCGCTATTCTATGTGTGCAATCTAAGGAAAAGCAAGAGCATTTCCTATCTTGAATAAAACATGTAATTTTACATCTTCAATCGATACAGAGAGACCTTTTTCATTGCATTTTCCTTAATCTTGTAATTTAGCTGGATACTTAAAAAAATATACATGTATTCAAAATAGTAACATCCAAAAAAGCATTGCTTGTTGATCAAAAAAAAAAAAAAATCTGCATGTTTGACAAGATTTCAAACAAAACTCTAAACTGGAATTATTTGAAGAAACAACATAAAAATCTTCACACAAACTTTACAATAAACTCTATTCCAAAGATTCAAACTTGACAGATGCATAAAAATAAAAAATTGCATTAGCGTATTCAGTAATCCGAATTCCGTGGATGCTTTAAGGATGGGCAATTTTAGGAGGACAGCAGAATAATAACATTCCTTGGACAGGCCTGCATTTTCGGTCTGCTTAGAGGCCCTTTAAGAAATATACGTAATGAAAAATGGGACAGGATCAACAATAAATGAGGGCTGAATGGACTTTGAACACAAAAAGGAGCCATTTGTACAAAAGAGGTAAATTAAAATGGTCTTGTGGCAGGAGTAGAGGAAGATCATAAAACGAAAATGTGAGATGAAACGGATGACTGAAGGAAAAAAGCAGAACTTCATAGTTGGATGGATATGATGAGTCCCTCAGAAAGTACAGATAGTTCTTTACTTATGACCACAGTTGAGCCCAAAATCTATTTTGCTGAGCGAAATATTTGTTAAGTGAGTTTGGTCCAGTGGTGGGATTCAAAAAACTTTACTACCGGTATTGTGGGCATGGCTTGGTGGGCGTGACAGGGGAAGGATACTGCAAAATCCCATTCCCTCCCCACCCCACTAACCTGCTTTCCAGCTCCATTCTCCTGTGCAGGGCAACCAAAAAAGACCCAGCCGATCATCTGGGACTTGGGAAGCAGAGAATAGATGGGGTTGGCGGGGCCAGTCAGAGGTGGTATTTGCTGGTTCTCTGAACTACCCAAAATGTCCGCTACCGGTTGTCCAGAACTGGTCAGAACCTGCTGAATAATACCACTTCTAGTTTGGTTCCATTTCTTGCCACAGTTGTTTCGCGAATCACTGCAGTTCTTAAGTTAGTCACACGGCTGAAAAATGAATTCAGCTTCCCCATTGACTTTGCTAGTCAGTAGGTCACAAAAGGGGATCCCATGACCCCAGGGTGCTGAAACCGTCATAAATATGAGTCAGTTGCCAAGCATCTGAATTTGGATCACGTGACTCTGGAGAAGCTGCAACCGCCATAAGTGTGAGAAATGGTTGTAAGTTACTTTTTCCAGTGCCATTGCACACCATGTAGAAAAGATTAGCCATCAGTGTCCTAGTGTTTGCGAACAAGGCTCGAAACCAGGGGTGGGATCCTACCGCTTCTCACTTATTCGCTAGAACTGGTTGTTAACATTCTAAGCAGTTCGGAGAACCAGTTGTTAGAAGAAATTACTGGCCTAATCCTGTAAGGAAGGCAGGAAGGAAACATTCTGGTGTTGCTTACAGAAACTGTCTCTCCGTTAACCTTTATTACATTCTTGGCAGGACTAGACTTCCTGTTTCTGGAACTTCTCTGGAGTTTTTTCCCCCTCCTTTGCTGGTACTTTGCTTGTGTGGAGTGACCATTCAAAGTTACAATGGCACTGAAAAAAGTGACTTATGACCATTTTTCACACTTATGACTGTTGCAGCATCCCCACAGTCATGAGAAGCCAGGCGAGGAGATGCATGCCTCGATGTGAGTGATATTGAGTTGGCTTCGCCCAGCCAATAACATGCCCACCAAGCCACGCCCACCAACTAAGCCACGCCCACATAACCAATTGTTAAAAAAATTGAATCCCACCCCTGTGTACATGGTGAGAAAAATGAATCCTCCCTCCCGGAGGGAAGCAACGGAAACAGACCATAGAGTGGGTGTTTGGTGGGGTCTCATCTACGCAACGCTGAAACTACTTTTACTGAGATCAGCTACAATAACCATGAAAGTCTCTAGGGGTTGTGAGTGCCCCATCACTGGATATTTTAAGAAGAGACTGGACAACCACTTGTCCTGGAATGGTATTGGGTCTCCTGCTTAAACAAGGGGTTGGACTAGAAGACCTCCAAGATCCCTTCCAACTCTGTTATTCTGTTATTCTGACTGTGTTGTAGCTCTTCTCCCTTATTTGATCGTTGGAGTCTCTTTGAGTCATTTTTGGCTCCCAGCAAGCAACCAGATAGATATATTTTCCTCCTGAACACCTCCTTATACTGCTGTGAATTAGGAAGGGGTTTGACTGAGCTGTTTCTGAATGTTATCTGGACCTTCTATACTTAAAATAAGTTTGAGCCCCTTTTGTAACTATTCTTATATAAGTATTATTATATATCTTCATCCAGATCATTTCCCTTAGTCTCTACCTCACTTTGAGCTGTTGATCTGGTTTTCTTCCTTGCTACAGTTTCCCACTTTAGGATCTCTCAATCCGCCCCAAATTCTCAATCTTGAAATGACTCCCAGGTGTCCTGGTATCTTTCCTTAATTTTAAGAATAAGAGAGCAATAAAGTTGGAAGGGACCCAGGAGGTCTTCTAGTCCAACCCCCTGCTCAAGCAGGAAACCTTATATCATTCCAGACAAATGGTTGTCTGATTTTTTCTTAAAAACCTTCCAGTGTTGGAGCAATCACAACGTCTGGAGGCAGGTCATTCCACTCATTCATTGTTCTCACTGTCAGGAAATGTATACTCATTTCTAGGCTGGTTCTCTTGAGTTTAATTAATGCAGGGGTCTTCAAACTTGACAGCTTTAAGACTTGTGGACCTCTCCCAGAATAGAGATAGAGATAGAAGATAGAATTCTTTATTGGCCAAGTGTGGTTGGACACACAAGGAATTTGTCTTGGTGCAAATACTCTCAGTGTACATAGAAGAAAAGATACATTCATCAGGAGTTGAGAATCATAAGGTATGACGCTTAATAACAGTCATAGGGTACAATAAGTGATCAAATCATACTAGGAAACAGTCAATATAAATCATAAGTATACAAGCGACAAAGTTACAGTCATACAGTCACAAGTGGGAGGGGATGGTTGATAAGGAGTGATGAGAAGATTAACAGTAATAGTGCAGACTTTGTAATAGTTGAACAGTGTTGAGGGAATTATTTGTTTAGCAGAGTGATGGCGTTCGGGAAAAACTGTCCTTGTGTCTAGTTGTTCTGGTGTGCAGTTGTTCTGGTGTCGTTTTGAGGGAAGGAGTTGAAACAGTTTTTGTCCAGGATGTAGGGGTCTGTAAATATTTTCACAGCCCTCTTTTTGACTCGTGCAATATACATTCCTCCTCCAATCATGTTAGCTCAGGAATTCTGGGAGTTGAAGTCCACAAGTCTTAAGCTTGCCAAGTTTGAAGACCCTTGGTTTAATGGAAGGGTGAGCAGCTGAAAATCATGGAAACAAGATGACAAAATGAAAACTAAGGCAATTGCCAGGGCAGACACGTAAAGCCATACTTTTAGCAGTCGTGTTATTCAATCAGTGCACGACAACCACTTCCCAAGTTTGAGAATTTCACCGACATCTCAGCTTTTCCTCACTTGGCTTTCATCCATCTCTAAAGTCTAATTTAACAAGATGCAAACTGCGTTGGTGTGTCATGCCCAAAGTCAGGATGAGAAAACTCCTTGATGGTTGACTGACGGTTGAGAGCTGTTTTTCCCAACCTGGTCATAAAATGAAATAACATCATTAGGAGCATTTGATCCAGAGTCTATAAAATCATAAACTCAGGGCGGAGTCTCTATCCTTGACTTCCTTCTCTCTGCCCTTTAGCGTACGTGCAAAGATGGATGGAAATCCCTCCAACCCTTCCTCTCTCCTAGTCCCAGTTCAGCTATCACCAGACGGATGCCAGTCTTATGACTCTGAATGTAAGCACCAGCCATGCTCAGCATGTGCCCAAGAACCCTGTCAAAGTAGGCCACTCTTGAAGAGGCTGGAAGCCCAGGTAGGCATCCATCCACACCTTGCCTTCAACACTCAGGTGTCAGGATTCTGGCATTTGCCTTAATTAAACCATGAGCCTCAAGCCAAGCTACTAAAATGTCAAAGGATTTACTAGGAGCGAACATGTCGGCATGACCTGTAATGAAGCTGATTCTGAGACACGTAATTCACAATCACATATGATCCTTTTTTCTCCCCACCCCTCTGGGTGTATCATAATTCATATTCTTCAGCAAAACACATTCATAGCTGAGAGTCATCAATCACGTTCTCCAACTAGGGATTTTCAAGGCAGAAATTCCAGTAGCTTAGTTACAATCTTTGCAAAATGCATGGAATGCACTTTTGGTTTTAAACTGCTACACTGCTCCTTCAAATTTCTTCCCAATCGAGTACCCCAGGATGGATCTAAGATAGTGTTCCTCAACCTTGGTAATGTGAAGATGGCTCAACTCCCAGGATTTGGGGAGTTGAAGACCACACATTGTCATGGATGAATCTCACCTATCCAAGCAAGCTTCATGAGCTGATGGGTGAGCTTCTTTGCTAGGTGACTGAATGGGACAGTGGGCGCACATCTTCAAATTGCTGAAGTTAGGAAACATGTAGGGAGTCTCCAAACTTGGCCACTTTAAGACTTGTGGACCACAACATCCAGAACTGGCTGAGGAATTCTAGGAATTGAAGTCCACAAGTTCTTAAAGTGGCCAAGTTTGAAGACTTGTGAAGAGTCTACTCTTCAATTGTGAAGAGTAGTTTTTCTGAAACTTGGAACTATATCCAGTGTGGACTTCAACCCCCAGAAGTCAGTATGGGAATTCTGTCTTATAGAAGGCAGAAGCACTGTCTCATACTATTGTTGAAAATATCTAACACTTGCAGGATCCATGGTTGTTTTGCTCTGAGTTGCTTCTCATACTCCTATGGAAAGACGGTGCACATTGCTGGCCAAAAGGAAGTTCAAGAGGACACAATCAGTCAGATGCTTTGTTGTTTTTTGTTCGGGCAGGATCCAAAACTCACAATGGAGATCAACGCCGCGGGTGAAAAGTCTGACAAAACCCAAAAGACAACAGGCGAATGTTGCCAGCAAATGTTGAGAGCCCTGAGCTGTGTCACTGGAGATATGAAGGCGTTTGGAGACTGGCTAAAAGGTAGGTCACGTTTGTGGTACCTCTATAAGACCCAATGGAAGCATAGGTGTAGGTGAAAAGGTGGTTGGATGCCTTGATTATCATCCACCTCAGCAAGTTTGAACCATCTGGACTTCAACTCCCAGAATTACCAAGACCACATGCTGGCAAGTTTAACAGGTGTAGACATCAACTCCCAGAATTCCCCAGCCAGCCCAGATCTGAGAGTTGACATCCACACATCTTAAAGATGCTAAGGTAGAGAAACACTGTACAAGAGATTGCCTGAAAAACGGGGTCCTTCCTTTCCTTCCTTCTTTCCTTCCGTTCTTTGTCTTTCTTTTTCCCTTTCCCTTCTTCTTTCCTGTTTTGTCTTTCCTTCTTGTTCATTTCTTTCTTTCCTTCCTTCTTCCTCCCTTTCCTTTCTTTTATTTCCTTTCTTTCTTTTTCCCTTTTTACCGTTCTTTTCTTTTTCTCTTTCCTTCCTTTCCTTTCCTTCCTTTCTTCCTTCTTTTCTTCCCCCCTACTTCTTCCTTTTCTCCCTCCCTTCTTTCCTCCCTTCCTTTTTTCTTTTCTGTTCTTCCTTTTCTTTTCTTTTTCATTTCTTTCCTTTCCCTCTTTCCTTTCTTTCCTCCTTCTTTCCTTCCTTCCCTCTCTCCTACCCTCCCTCCTCCTTCCTTTGTTCCTTCCTTCCTTCCTTTCCTTCTTCTGCCTTCCTTCCTTTTTTCTTTTCCTCCATTTCCTTTTTCCTTTCCTTTCCTTTTTCATTTCTTTCCTTTCCCTCTTTCCTTTCTTTCCTCCTTCTTTCCCTCTCTCCCACCCTTCCTCCTCCTCCTCCCTTCCTTCCTTCCTTCCTTTCTCCACCAAAGCTGTCATTGCTCATCCTACAATAAGCTTTAGGTTGACCCTTATTTTACCCTATAAACATAAGTTATTTATTCTCAGTCTTCCTCTCTCATCCTTTTCTTCCCCCCTCCAACGCCCCATCCCACATCATGCATTCCCCTTGCCTTCCTGCCACTCTGATGTTAAATTATACACTCGGAGGGGTGTGTCACAATCCCAATGCAAGCTGGCCTAGAGATGTTCAGGCCATCTGCCAACTTCCATGCGGACAACATAAATTAGCTGTTTTGTATCTTCTGCATGAACTGAGCCGCTCAATCAACTTCCCAATCGCGTGATGTTTTTGCAGAGAATAATAAATGTGTGTCATATTTTACAACCTTCTTGGCAGGAGGAGCCACACCAGATGTTGCCAGAGATATACACATTTGGCAAATGTCCCAGTTCATAAACTTTCAAACAATAGAAACAAAACCCTGTTGTGGAATTGGGGAAGATAGAGCAAGTTACTTTTTTTTCTATATTTTGACATTGCAACCTCATTGGTGGTATTTACACAACCCGGTCATGCATTAGCCCATTTTAACAGAATAACAGAGTTGGAAGGGACTTTGGAGGTCTTCTAGTCCAACCCCCTGCTCAAGCAGGAGACCTTATACCAGTGGTGGCTAACCTTTTTGGGCTCCTGTGCCAAAAAATTGTGTGTGCACTAGCGCACACGCACTCGCATGCCAGCAGCCAGAATGCAATATGCCTCCCACACCCCCTGCGAATGTTCATGCAATCCCTCCCATGCCTACACTGTACCTCACAGCTGGTTTGAGGCCTTTTTTGGCCTCCCAGAGGCTGGAAAAAGCCCCTGCAAGGCTTTTCAGCCAAATAATAGGCCCATTTTGTCACTTCCGGTATTACAGGAAGTGATGAAATGGGCCTATTATATGGTCTGAAAAGCCTTGCGAGGCTTTTTCCAAGCTTCTGGGAGGCCAAAAAAGGCCTCAAACCAGCCAAAAAATCAGCTGTGAGGCGCATGCATGCGTAGTGAGGTACGTTTGCCTGCGGCTCGCGTGCCAGCACAAATGGCTCTGCGCGCCACTTGTGGCATGCATGCCATAGGTTCGCCATCATGGCCTTATACCATTCCAGGCAAATGCCTGTCCAGTCTCTTCTTGAAAACCTCCTTTGGTAGAGCACCCACAACTTCTGGAGGAAAGCAATTCCACAGATTAATTGCTCTCATTACCAGAAAATGTCTCCTTAGTTCTAGGTTGCTTCTCTCCTTGATTAGTTTCCATCCATTGTTTCTTGTCCTGCCTTCATGTGCTTTGAAGAATAGATTGATCCTTATGGCAGCCCCACAACTATTGGAAGACTGCGATCATGCCTCGCCCCAGTCCTTCTTTTCATTAGCTAGATAAGTGTTCTTAGGAAGCACAGTATTTTAATCCATAAACTAGCCAAATATTCCCAGTTTCTAGAGCTCCCAAGTCAAATGAACTGGCCAGTATATTAAAAGCTCTTTTAAGCCCTTCGGAAATTACAACATTCTAAACAAAATTTTCTTATTTGTACAAGCACTTTAACCAGGTTATCCAAAGATCTGATAAGATGCCTTTTGAAGAAAAACATAGTTAGTTTAAATTGTGGTTTTTGGGTGTCATTGCATTTATTTATTTATTTTTGCATGTTCTGGTGGATTAATTCTACTTTTGTGCATAAGCAGCCATTTAGAGATAGTGAAAAACAACAGGGCCTGGCAGGCATTTGGCCAAAGACCTACAACTGAGCCAGGGATGACTTCAACGGCTGTCAAAAAGTCAAAATGGTAGCTATGACTACACAATTGTAGTCCCCCCTTTTTTATATGATTTGCAACACTATTCCTTCATCAAGCCTTTTACAGTGAATTTTTCATCCCTGGATTACCTTATTTATTAGATTGTTATCCTGCCTTTATTATTTAATAAATAAACTTAAGGCAGTGAACATATCTGATACTCTCTCTTCTTCCTATTTCTCCCACAACAACAATCATGTGAGGAGAGTTGGGCTTAAAGAAGGTGGCTGGTCCAGAGTCACCCAGTTGGTTTTCATGCCTAAGGTGGAACTAGAACTCTCAGTCTCCTGGTGATTGGCCCAAAGTCACCCCAGTCAACTTTCATGCCTAAGGCGGGACTAGAACTCACAGTCCCCTGGTGATTGGCCCAAAATCAGCCAGTCAGCTTTCATGCCTAAGGTGGGACTAGAACTCACAGTTCCCTGGTTATTGGACCAAAGTCACCCAGTCAACTTTCATGCCTAAGGCGGGACTAGAACTCACAGTCTCCTGGTGATTGGCCCAAAGTCACCCAGTCAACTTTCATGCCTAAGGCAGGACTAGAACTCACAGTCTCCTGGTGATTGGCCCAAAATCACCCAGTCAACTTTCATGCCTAAGGCAGGACTAGAACTCACAGTCTCCTGGTGATTGGCCCAAAATCACCCAGTCAACTTTCATGCACCTAAGTTAGAACTAGAACTTCCAGTCTCCTTCAGGCTAGCACCTCAACCACTACCACAAACCGGCTGTGTGTTATTGCTGCTATTTTTTCCCCCCCAAAGGAAGCATTTTATTACCGCATAGTATTCTTGCTCTTTATGGTGATGATCCCTTTTATAAACCATCCAGGTAGAGGTGTTTGAACCCTGGGCTACAAGTGAGCAACTGAAATTGCACTGCCTACAAGTTGCTAAACGTTTTGCAGCTATTTGCAAATACGCAACTTTGTTGTGCTGTCTCATAGTTTCCAGGTCAAGGATATTTCAGAGTAGAAAAGAGACCACAATAAAATAAAATAAAAATGAATCAGAGCTTTCATGCTCTATCCAGGTAGACCTATGACCGAGGATCTCAGGGCTTCCCAAATTTTGGCAACTTTGAAGGACTTCAATTCTCCAGAATTTCCCCAGACAACATTCTTCCAGTTTTCCAGCCATCCTACTCTGCGGGAAAAAAGTGGCTCAATCCAGAGAAATGATACGGGGATTTTAATCTTAGCAACTTCAAGACATGTGGACTTCTACTTCCGAAATTCCCCAGCCAGCATGGTTGCCAAGGTTGGGAAACCTTGAACTGTCTGTTTCGTAGATTCAGAAATCCACTTCTTTTGTCCAGCAGTATCTTCATTGTGCTGTTTTCACAATACT
>NC_142010.1:258931669-259024169 GCF_049901735.1 Notechis scutatus | reverse complement strand
TCACTACCACTAGTAAACTGTGAATAGGACAGGAATGTTGTGGTGCCATCGTAGAGATTTTTAAGATCCTGAATGTGCTTTTTCAAAAGACAACTAGACTCCCTTTGTTTTGCATGAAGACGTTTCACATCTCATCCAAGATATGTCTTTAGTCAGAACTAAAGAAGCTGATGCAATAAAAAGATCATAAAATGAGCCTTGGTAGCGCAGGGGTTAGAATGCAGTAATGCAGGCTACTTTTGCTGACTGGCAACTGCCAGCAGTTTGGCAGTTCGATCCTGACTGCCTCAAGGTTGACTCAGCCTTCTGTCCTTCCGAGGTTGGTAAAATGAGGACCCAGATTGTTGGGGGGAAAAGGCTGACTAGGTGAACTGCTTAGAGAGGGCTGTAAAAGCACTGTGAAGCAGTATATAAGTCAAAGTGCTACTGCGATAAAATTAGGCACTGACCCTCTTTATGACGATCATGACTTATGACTGAAATTGTGTGTTCAACTAACTTTGAATACCTGGCTGGGGAATTCTGGGAGTTGAAGTCCACTAGTCCTAAAGTTGCCAGATTTGGAATCCCATGACTGAAAACCTGGCTGGGGAATTTATTTATTTATTTTATTTGTTTGTTTGTTTGTCAAACATGTACAAGATAACAAGTATAAGTGTGAACATAAACAGGAACAAAGGGAGTAAATACAGATAAATGGGGACAGTAAGACAGGGACGGTAGGCACGCTGGTGCGCTTATGCACGCCCCCTTTAAGGACCTCTTAGGAATGGGGTGAGGTCCACGGTAGACAGTTTGAGGTTGAAGCTGTGAGGGGTTGAGGCTGTAACAACGGAGTCGGGTAGGGCGTTCCAGGCATTGACCACTCTGCTGTTGCTGAAGTCATATTTTCTGCAATCGAGTTTGGAGTGGTTTACCTTGAGTTTGTATCAGTTATTTGCCCATGTATTATTGTGATTGAGGATAAAGGAGTCATTGACAGGCAAGATGTTATAGCAGACAATTTTGTGAACTATGCTTAGATCAGATCGCAGGCAGCACAGTTCCAGATTGTCCAGGTCCAAAATTTTGAGCCTGGAGGCATAGGGAATTCTACTGTGAGTAGAGGAGTGGAGTACTCTTCTGGAGAAATAACTCTGAACCCGCTCAATTGTGTTAATGTCCGATCTACAGTGCAGGTTCCAGGTGGATGAGCTGTATTCGAGAATTGGTCTGGCAAAGGTTTTGTATGCCCTAGTTAACAATTCAATGTTGCTGAAGAAGAAGCTACGCAAAATACGGTTAACAATTCTTAAAGCCTTTTTGGCAATGCTCTTATAGTGAGCTCTGGGGCTTATATTGTTTGAGATGAGTACTCCTAGGTCCTTGACAGAGTGAGGTTCACTTCCTTCTAACTTGTAATTGGTGTTCTGATTTTTTGTATTTTTTCTTGCCAATGTGTAGGACACAGCATTTGTTAGTTGAAATTTGGAGTTGCCATTCTGACACATAGTCAAGGTCACTTTTAGGGCAGCAGCATTGCCGGTGGTGTTAAACAATTCTGTAAGTTGAAGTCCTCTAGTCCTAAAGTTGCCATGGTCAGAGTTTCCTGATTGAAAACCTGGCTGGGGAATTCTGGGAGTTGAAGTCCGCTAGTCCTAAAGTTGCCAAGATTGAAGTCTTCTGATTGAACCTGGATGAGAGTTAGGCCTCTCGAGATAAGACAAAGCAACTGTCAACTCATAAAATATTTCTATGGTCTTTTTAGAGTTGCCAACAGAAAGGGAGAGGGGAAAGGGGTTTGAAAGAGCAGTATGGCAGCTTGGAAATCGGAAGTGCATTCCATAAATAGTTGTTCAAAGATAGTAACTAGGTGACTGAAGTTTCTACAGTGCAAAATTCGAACTGGAGAACATGATTGATGATTCTTGGCTATGGATGTGTCTCATTGGAGAATATGAATTACGATACACCCCGGGAGTGGGGGAAAACCAGGGTCAAGGGTGACAATGAATGATGTGTCTCAGAGTCGGCTACACCCAGGTAGTACCGGCATGTTAACTCCCAATAAAGCCTTTTTAAGTTTTGGAAGTTTGGCTCGAGACTCATGATTTAATTGAGGTAACTGCCAGAATCCTGACAGAAACTTCAAGATGTTTTCTCTCTCAATATGTCCACTCTCATGTGACCAAGGTTTCCAAGTGGGGCTTCCATTGCCTCTGGTAGATACCTGATCTTCCTCCCTTGCTTTCTTTTCTTTCTTTTTATTGTTTTTATTGAAGTTTTCAAAAAATACAAATCTTTTTTATATTCATTACAGCATTTTAGCATGCTCTCTAATTGCTAATATTAATCTATTCACTTCTGCACATTCCATTATTTTCTTAGTCTTTATCCTTTATCAGAATTTTCTTGTTTTTCCAATTTTGAGCAAATACAATTCTAGCCGCAGTTAAAACATTAATTATCAGATATGTCAGATATGTCATGTATTATTCCTAATAGAAAAAATTCTGGTTTGAGTTCAATTTGATGTTTGGTGATTATTTTTGTAACCAGTCGTTTATTTTAACCCAATATTTCCTGGTCTCGGGGCATAGCCACCACATATGATAAAAGGTACCATCTTTTTGTTCACATTTCCAACATTTTGGGCTTGGGTGGGGATACATCTTAGCCAATCTCGCTGGGGCCAGATGCCACCAATAGAACATTTTATGTAAATTTTCTTTGTAGGCCGTAGATGTCGTTAATTTGTAATTCCTAGTCCATAATGTCTCCCATTCTCTCTTGCTTTCTAAGTGGAATTCCTTTGCTTGCCTTCCAGGTGCTCCTTTTCAAAGATCTCAGCATCCTCATGCTACCTCCTGCCGGCACTTCCACCTTGCCCCACAGCCTCAGATCTCAGCCGACTTCCCCCTGCCTCATGCCGTCCAGCCTCACCTCGCCGCCGCTCACCAGCACAGTAGCCCGCTCCACTCGTCGCTGCCAACTTTACCTACCCTGCCATTCCAGGATGTGACGGGGCCTCCGTTCCTACCTCAAGCCCTTCACCAGCAATATCTCCTCCAGCAGCGGCTCCTCGAGGCTCAGCACCGCAGGTTCATATCCCACCCCAGGTGAGGCCGCCTTGGGATCCTGGCTCAGGGCACAGCTGCCAGTACAGGTAGCCCTCGACTTACAACAGTTCGTTTAGTGACCACTCGAAGTTGAAACATGGGACGGATGACCGTTGTCCACACTTTTGACCTTTGCAGCTCATGAGATTTACATTCAGATGCTTGGCAACTGACTCGTATTTATGACGGTTGCCATGTCCCAGGGTCACGTGATCTCTACTTTTGCGACCTCCTGACAAAGCAAAGTCAATGGGGAAGCCAGATTCACTTAAAGACCGTGTCACTAACTTAACAACTGAGTGATTCACTTAACAACTGTGGCAAGAAAAGTCAATAAAGGGGGCAAAATTCCCCTAACAACTGTCCCGCTTAGCAGCAGAAGCTTTGGGCTCAATTATGGTGGTAGGTTGAGGACTACCTGTTCAAACCCCACGGGCTGAGAAAGATGGGTACCCAGAGGCACAGACAATGGGGGGCATGAGGTGGGTTTAGGAACGGTCCATCTGGAGGTGAAAACCAAAGGCCAATTTGCAAGGGAGTTGGTGGGTTATGGATCTATGCCATGATCGTGAAATGACCATTATGGCCACCATCTTGGAGATTTTGATAATGCCCTTAAGGTGTCTTTGTCTCTCACCTGGGGAAAAAAATAGCAAAATTGGATAAACATATATGAGCACAGAATCTTGCTTGAAACCAACATGCATTATGTACTTGTATCTTGTGATTAATGATTATAACTATGATTTATGATCTATGACCTATGACGTTGTTGTTTGTATATACACCGAGAACTTCTGCAGCAGAGACAAATTCTTTGTGTGTCCAATCATATTTGACCTATAAAGAACATTCTGTTCTGTTATTCTGTTCTGTTCCATTCCGTTCCATATTCTATTCTATTCTATTCTATTCTATTCTATTCTATTCTATTCTATTCTATTCTATTCTATTCTATTCTATTCTATTCTATTCCATTCCATTCCATTCCATTCCATTCCATATTCTATTCTATTCTATTCTATTCTATTCTATTCTATTCTATTCTATTCTATTCTATTCCATTCCATTCCATTCCATTCCATATTCTATTCTATTCTATTCTATTCTATTCTATTCTATTCTATTCTATTCTATTCTATTCTATTCTATTCTATTCTATTCTATTCTATTCTATTCTATTTCATTCCAATCCATACCATTCCATATTCTGTTCTGCTCTGTTCTATTCAATACTCTACTCTACTCTACTCTACTCTACTCTACTCTACTCTACTCTACTCTATTCCTATTCAATCCCACTCCATCCTATCGTATCCTATTGTATCCTACTTTGCAGTATTAGCATAAGATGTCTCTTATGGAATGACATCATTTTGCATATGACATCCCCTACCTTTTTTTTTTTGACTCACCTTGTGGAGACCCATGATGTGGGGGGAGGGTAGAGGGTGATGTCACATGGGCCAGAATGCCACCAGGCTTTCTATTATGCACCCATGGACAGACCAACAGTCTTGATTTTGGTTACCTCCTGCGCCATTTCTCTGCTCTGATCTAAACAGGCTGTTCTTCAAGTGATGTGAAATTTAGAACTATTTGAAAAGACACAGAGAGTGAGTAGTGCCTATTCATTCTTCTCCATCTCTCTTGCAGGCGGACTCAGGAGCCCATGTCTGTCCAACCTCATCGGTTACATCCAAGTTTTGAATTTGGCCATCAACTGCAGACTCCCCGCACCGTGGCACCCCAACCTAGATATTTAGCTGAAGGAACAGACTGGTAAGTCGTTCTTTACTCAATCCTTACAAGGATTGAAAAAAAGCATAAATGCCAATCGCACTTTCCAGCCCTACCTTAGTGGCTTACAGAGTCAGCCTCTTGCCCTCAACAATCTGGGTCCTCATTTTACTGACCTTAGAAGGCTAGAAGCCTGAGTTAACCTTGAGCCGGTTAAAATCGAACTCCAGACAGTGGGCAGAGTTGGCTTGCAGTACTGCATTCTAACCACTGTGGAGGGAGGGAGGGAGGGAGGGAAGAAGGAGGGAGGGAGGGAGGGGGGAAGGAAGGAAGGAAGGGAGGAAGGAAGGAAAGGCAATAGCCTTTAGACTTATATACCGCTTCACAGTGCTTTACAGCCATCTCTAAGTGGTTTACAGAGTCAGCCTATTGCCCCCAACAATCTGGGTCCTCATTTTACTGACCTCAGAAGGATGGAAGGCTGAGTCAACCTTGAGCCGGTTAAAATCAAACTCCAGACAGTGGGCAGAGTTGGCCTGCGGTACTGCATTTTAACCACTGTGGAGGGAGGGAGGGAGGAAGGAAGGGAGGAAGGAAGGAAGGAAAGAAGGAAGGGAGGAAGGAAGGAAGGAAGGAAATAGCCCTTAGACTTATATACTGCTTCACAGTGCTTTATAGCCGTCTCTAAGTGATTTACAGAATCAGCCTATTGCCCCCAGTAATCTGGGTCCTCATTTTACCGAGCTCGGAATAATGGAAGGCTGAATCAGCCTTGAGCTAGTCAGGATCGAACTCCAGACAGTGGGCAGAGTTGCATTCTAATCAATGCGCCACCACGGCAATGAAAGAAGGAAGGAAGGAAAGAAGGAAGGAAGGAAAGAAGGAAGGAATAGCAACAGCCCTTAGACTTATATACCACTTTCCATTCCTCTCTAAGCGGTTTACAGAGTCAGCCTGTTGCCCCCAACAATCTGGGTCCTCATTTTACCCACCTCGGAAGGGTGGAAGGTTGAGTCATGATGAATAGCAATAAGTACAGGCAGAAATGGGTGCCATATTCATTGGTTTCCTGGTTCCATTTTTCTTCAAATATAAATCCATGCATTAAGGACAACTTCCCTTCAAGAGATAATGTAATGCATATCAAGGGAGAAAATACACTGACAATAAGGCGCTTCATCAAAAGCAGTAAAACCATTTCCTTTACTGAAATCAAAGTCACCCACATCATTAGATAATCTGAGAAAAAATCCTGAGAAAAGATCTATATTTAGGCAAGGAAAACCAAGGTTAGGTGGTACCTGGCTCACTAGCGGTAATTGTGAGAGGATCTTGGAGTCCTACCGGACAGTCACTTAAATATGAACCAACAGTGTGCTTGCAGCTGCCAAAAAAAGCCAACACAGATCATTAACAGAAGGATAGAATCAAGATCACATGAAGTGTTAATACCACTTTATAATGTTTTGGTAAGGCCACATTTGGAATACTGCACCCAATTTTTGTCACCATGAGGTAAAAACGATGTTGAGACTCTAGAAAGAGTGCAGAGAAGAGCAACAAAGATGATTAGGGGACTGGAGGTTAAAACATACAAAGAACAGTTGCAGGAATTGGGTATGTCTAGTCTAGTGAAAAGAAGGACTAGGGGTGATATGATAGAAGTGTTCCAATATTAAGGGGCCACCATAAAAAAGAAGGAGTGTTGAGGTAATTCCCCGTTAGGAGAATGAGCGCATACAGGGAGACGTATTTGAGAGAAGTGTTTGAATAATACACACAGAGCACACAGATACACTGTACAGTAAATGTAGGTTTTTACTTCCAGAAATGTTAAGCAAAGTCCAAAATAAGCAATCCAAAATCATTCACAGGTAAATCAGTCAGTTTTTCAATCCAGGGATAATCCAAATATCAAAGTCCAGTGTCAAAAACAGTTCAGTATCAGACTTACATCAAATCCAGTAATATCAGTCAATTAGAAGAAATGGAGCAAGGGCAATACTTTCCAACAGAAGGAAACAGAGATACTCACTCAGACACACTCTCTTCTGAGACTAAGACTAAGACAATCCAAGTTTCTGGCTCCATCTTATGGCTGTTTGAAAAACCACACCCAATTGCAGTTTTTGCAATCTCTTAAAGACATAGTACTAAAATGTTTATCCTGGTTTATATATTTCTAACCCAAATACCTGTTAGGTGACTCATATTCCTAACAGGGAATCAACCTATCTTCCAAAGCACTAGAAGTAATGGGTGGAAACTAATCAAGGAGAGAAGCAAACTAGAACAAGGGATAAATTTCCTGACAGCGGAACAATTTGCCTTCAAGAAGTTGTGGATGCTCCATCACTGGAGGTTTTAAGAAGAGATTGGACAACCATTCGTCTGAAATGGTATAGAGTCTCCTGCTTGAGCAGGGGGTTGGACTAGAAGGCCTCCAGGTTCCCTTCCAACTCTGGTCATCTGTTATTCTTCATCTCACTTTTTGGAAGATGAGGAATTGTGAGTCCCTGCAGAGGCTTCCACATGGGGCTAAGAGAGGGGGAGAAATAATGAAGTTGCATCATGCCAACTTCCATCACGTTTGCAGGCGCACCATGATGTTGCACCATTGTACAAAGGATGAGCTGCCTGTATTGCAAGGCTGAAATGCTGCTTTTGTTATTTTGGTGTGACTTACGGGGGTTTCTGGGTGCTTTAACAAACCAAAGGGCATCTACCTTTTCTAAGAAACTGAATTTCTCTAAGAAACGAACAGAATAATAGAAAAATAATAACAGAATTGGAAGGGATCTTGGAGGCAGGGATGGGCTGTATGGGGGTTCGCAGAGATTCAGGAGCGCCCCAGCTAAGATTCTGTCCAGTTCAGAGAACCCCCAAATCCCACTCCTGGCTGGCCCTGTCCTGCCCTCCCCTCCCAGGAGTCCCCATGTGGCCCGTTTTGGATGCAGGTGAGGGCAGGGGCGCCCACAGAGGCTTGTGAAGGTGAAAAACAGGCCACCCGGAAGTTTGGGAAGGCTGGAAATGGGGCCGTTTCTGGCTTCTAGAGAGCCTCAGGAGCCTGGGGAGGGCTCAAGGAAAGCCTCCGGAGTCCGGGAAGGGCAAAAACACCCCCCCTGCCATGATGCAGGAGGCCGACTAGGCCACACCCACCATGGGCACGCCCAACCAGCAAGTGGGCAGAGAACCCGTTGCTAAAATTTTTGAAGCTCACCCCTGCTTGGAGGTCATCCAGTCCAACCTTCTCCTCAAGCAGGAGATCCTATACCATTTCAGACAGATGGTTGACCAATCTCTTCTTGAAAAACCTCCAGTGATGGAGCACCCACAACTTCCGCTGGTCAATTGTTCTCACTGTCGGGAAATCTTTTCCTTAGTTCTAGGTTCCCTCTCTCCTCGACATATCTAACAAGTAAAAGAATTAAACCTGGGCCTGAAAGCTATCCAATGCAGAAAAAGTCGTGTGTCCTCTGCTTGTCCCTCAATCCATCCTTCTTCTCTTTTTCACTGTGGGAAAGTTACACCGACTTTAAAGAAGGCGTTGAATTTGGAAGCCGTTGAAGGGCAGGGCTTTCATTCACAGTGAGATGCTGATTCATAGCTGTAACTTCCTGTCCTGGCCTCTTATCTGCTGTTCCCTGCCTTTTTTTTTTCCTCCCAATTTCCGCAAGCTTTCCTCTTTTATTATCCCAGTTCCCTGACAGTAAAACAAATTAATATATATATATATATATATATCTTCAGCTGAATCTTGGATGTGGAATAAATGTTGATATGCTTTAGAAGCCAAAGCTGAGACGGAGCTGAGATTTACTAAATAGAGACTGAAAGCAGCCCAAAAACTCTCTCGGATATGTTGAAAATAAAAGGAAGGGGTATCAGCTGCGCAATAAAGAACGCAAAATACTAAGAGGTTACAAAGAGAAGACAAAATTTGATTGTCTTCCACCACTCCAAAGTGAGTCGCACCACTTTTGGATATTTGAAGCGCACAATTAAGGGTGAAGTTAAGCAGGGGTGCAATTCAACCGGTGTAACAACCAGTTTGGTGAGTGTGCACTTTGCGCGTGTGCAGAGCATTTGCTACTGACCGTCTCCAGCAATCCCTGTGTGTTAAACAGCTGACATACGGCAATCCGCTGTGCTGCGCAAATTAGCTGAGCTTGAAAAAGAGGATAAGCACAGCCTAGAGCCCAGGCGGATGGGTAGGCCCAACAGCTGATAGTTGGAGCAAACTGAACCATTTCTCTCCCAGCTGATCCTTGGCACTACCGGTTCACCCGAACCGGGCCAAACTAGTAGAATCACACCCCTGAACTTAAGTACAGGTAGTCCTCGACTTAAAACACTTTGTTTAGTGACCGGTCGATGTTACAACGGCACCGAAAAAAGTGACTTATGACCATTTTCATGGTTGTAGCATCCCCATGGACACTGTTTGAAAATTCGGATGCTTGGCAACTGACTCATATTTATGACGATTGCCGTGTCCTGGGGTCATGTTATCCCCTTTTGTGACCTTCTGACAAGCAAAGTCAACGGGGAAGGCCAGATTCACTTCACAACCGTGTGGCTAGCTTAACAAATGCAGCGATTCACTTAACAATGGTGACAAGACAGGTCGTAAAAGGGGAAAATGTTCGCTTAATAACTGTCTCACTTAGCAACATAAATTTTGGGCTGAATTGGTAAGTCAAGGACTTCCTGTACCTCTTGGAGGAGATAGGAGAGTGACAACGTACGTATGATGACGTCACACCAATGTTATGACTTATAGTTTGTATTTTCATCGGACATCCTAATTAAATATACCAGGGCTCTTCAAAGTTGACAGTTTTAAGACTTGTGAACTTCAACTCCCAGAATTCCTCCCCCAGTCATGTTAGCTCAGGAATTCTGGGCGTTGAAGTCCATAAATCTTAAACTTTCCAAGTTTGAAGACCTTTGAAGTATACAGTCATGGAATTTGCTTGTATGTCATCTTAATGTCATCACGGTTTCTGTTAGGTTCAAGAAGCCAGGAACCAGTATAGAATTCAAAAATACTACAAGTTTATTTTCTGCTATCTATATATAAGAATCTGAATGACTAATAATCAAGGTGAATTGGTGACGGATAAGAGTCACCTGGACTTCAAGAGGGGTGGGCTAAGGTCTCTATGGGGGCGTAGGGACTCTAAATTGATGATGTAACAGAATAACAAAATAAAAGAGTTGGAAGGAACCTTGGAGATCTTCTAGTCCAACCCCCTGTCTAGGCAGGAAACCCTATATCATTCCAGACAAATGACCAATCTCTTCTTAAACACTTCCAGTGTTGGAGCATCCACAACTTCTGGAGGCAAGTTGTTCCACTGATTAATTGTTCTCACTGTCAGGAAATGTCTCCTTAGTTCTAGGCTGGTCCTCTCCTTGATTGGTTTCCATCCATTGTTTCTTGTCCTGCCTTCAGGTGCTTTGGAGAAGAGGTTGATCCCCCTCTTGGAACACTGTTATCATGTCTATGGAGATTCTCCATCATCCAGGTCATGGGTTGTCCCAAAGGTGTTTGTTTTTTTCCCAAGAGGCAACTAGACTTTCTGGTTTTTCTTTGAAGGCATTTCACTTCTCACCCAATAAGCTTCTTCAGCTCTGACTGGATGGTGGAGAATGGAAGGATTGATACTCCTTGCAGACAGCTGGTCATTTGCATTCTTTTAGTGGGTCATTAAGGTTACCTGGAGGTTTATCTATGTCCTCAGTGTCATCTGAGTGGTGGAAATGGATGCATGGAGCCTTCTTGGAATTCCTGAAAGGACTGTGTTGTAGATTGGAGATAGATGATGTTGTATCCCTCCCCCCGTTGAGAGAGGGCTTGTTTGGTTCAGTTTTGACATTGATGGTCTCTTTGACCCCTCTTTCAAACCACTAGTCCTCTCTGTCCAAAATGTGGACTTTGTTGTCTTCAAAAGAATGGCCTCTGTCTTTTCAATGCAGATGGACTGCTGAATCTAGTCCTGATGGGTTTGTTGTGCCACGCGTTTACGAAGTGCACTTTTGGGACTGCTGTCATGTCTCCCCTAGTCTTTCTTTTCATGTGTTTGACTCTGCCCACCTGTTCAGCCTGGTCATCTTCTACAGTTTCTGATAGACACAAGGCGAAAGGTTAGAAAAGTTAGGGTCCCCAAACTTGGCAACTTTAAGACTTGTAGACTTCAACTCCCAGAATTCTCCAGCCAGCATAGCAAGTCTTAAAGCTGCCAAGTTTGGAGACCTCTGGAAGAATGATCAGATGGCCCAATCTTCAAAAGAAAGAAAAACGAGAATTCAAAGGCTACAGGTCCATCTGAGAATGACATCCAGGAAGCGGAGCAGTGTGCACTGTCCTATAATTGGGTAGACCTGATAAAAAAACACTTAATCCAGTAAGATTCTTCAGCTTGTAAGACCCATTACACTAATTATCAGAGTTCAGGATGGGTTTGTCCAAGGCAATTCTTCTGTGCTTAACTTTCTTTTTTATTGAGTGGATGTTTTAGTGGATTATAGGAATGCTACTGACATAATATATCTTGATTTATAACTTGTTCCTCCAGGGGACTGGAGGCTAAAACATATAAAGAATGGTTGCTGGAATTGGATATGTCTAGTTTCATGAAAAGAAGGACTATGGGGGACATGATAGCAGTGTTCCAATGTCTCAGAGGTTGCCACAAAGAAGAAGGAGTCAATCTATTCCCTAAAGCTCCTGAGGGCAGGACAAGAAGCAATGGATGGAAACTAATCAAGGAGAGAAGCAACTTAAAACTAAGGAGAAATTTCCTGACAGTTAGAACAATTCATCAATGGAACAACTTGCCTCCAGAACACTGGAAGTTTTTAAAAAGGTGTTGGATAACCATTTGTCTGAAGTGGTTTAGGGCAGGGTCCCCAACACGCCCGCGGACCGGTACCGGCCTGCGGAACAAGCCTTACCGGGCCGCTGGTTGCTGGGCGCCGCCATCTTTTTGGTAAAAGTGCTTCCGGTGAGCTTTTCCAGGTAGAAAGCTCACGGAAGCACTTTCATCAAAGATGGCGGCGCCACGCCTCGGTGAGCTTTTCCGGGTAGAAAGCCATTTCTACCGAAAAAGCTCACCGGAAGCGCTGGCGCCCGCTGACATCACCGGAAGCACTTTTCGTCAAAAAGATGGCGGCGCCCAGCTGATGCGGAACCGGGCAGCGGCGTCGAAAAGGTTGGGGATCCCTGGTTTAGGGTGTCCTGCCTAGGCAGGGGGTTGAACTAGAAGACCTCCAAGGTCCCTTCCAACTCTGTTATTCTATTTGTGATTTATTTGTGATTTTAACTAAACATTTGATGAACTTTTCCATGACATTCTGAATAGTAACCTAGATAATTGAGATCTGAATGGCAAAAAAAAATTAAGTAGTTACATAATTGGCTTGGAAAACCTCATCAAGTTGAAGGCTCAGTTCTAGGACCTTTGGATGACATAAAATAGGAATAGCTAATACTCTGGAATGTAGAAATAAAATTCCAAATGAGCATGATGGTGTAGAGCAGGGGTCTCCAACCTTGGCAACTTTAAGCCTGGAGGACTTCAACTCCCAGAATTCCCAGCCAGCAAAGCTGGCTGGGAATTCTGGGAGTGAGTCCTCAGGCTTACAGTTGCCAAGGTTGGAGACCTGGTGTAAGCAAGGATCTTCAAATCTGGAAAGTTTAAGACTTCTGGGCTTCAACTCCCAGAATTCCTGAGCTAACATGACTGGAGGAGGAATTCTGGGAGTTGAAGTCCTCCAGGCTTAAAGTTGCCAAGGTTGGAGACCCCTGGTGTAGAGCAAGGATCTTCAAATCTGGCAAGTTTAAGACTTCTGGACTTCAACTCCCAGAATTCCTGAGCTAACATGACTGGAGGAGGAATTTGGGAGTTGAAGTCCAGGAGTCTTAAAGCTGTCAAGTTTGAAGACCCCTGATGTAGAGATATAGGAGGAAAATAATATTATTTACCAAAGATAAATGCCGAATTCTTCATTTAGGAGTGGGGAATTAAATGCACAGGTGTAGAACACAGAGGACCTTCCTGGTTTGGAACAAGTGACTGTAGAAACGATCTTGGAATTATAGTTGATTGAAAACAGAAAATGAGCTGTGTGGGGTGGCTATAAAGCAAGAAGAAATATAACTTCCAGACTATGGGAAGTAATTATTTTACTTTTATTCTGCATTGACCATACACATCTTGGGTCCAGTTCTGGATAGCCCAATTTAAAAAGTTTCTCCAAAGGGTGCAGTAAAGGGCAATGAGTGAGGGCTAGAAACTTAAATTCTAAAGGAGATGTGTGGAAGAGGAATGGAATAGAACAGAATAGAAAATAGAATAGAATAGAAAATAGTGAATAAAATAGAAAATAGAATAAAATAGAATAGAATAGAAAACATGGAGTGCAGTAGAGTAGAGTAGAATCCTCCTCCTCCTCCTCTTCCTTTCTCTTTAAACTGCTGGAAGGAAGCCATTTCTTGGCTTTGTCATTGGCTAAAAATAAGTCATTATTGGTGTCTGTTTCTGGTAGTAGCCCGTATCCTCGTCTAATGTTCTTCCTTGCCTGACAATCTCCTTTCTCCATCTTTTCTCTTTCTCTTCAATATCATGTTCTCTCTCTCTCTCTCTCTCTCTCCTCTCTCTCTCTCTCTCTCTCTCTCTCTCCTCTTTCTCATTTTTCTCTCTCTCTCTCCTCTCTCTCTCTCTCATCTCTCTCCTTTCTCTCTCATCTTTCTCATTTCTCTCTCTCATCTCTTCTCTTATCTCTCTCACCTGTCTCTCTCCTCTCTCTTTCTCTCTCTCATCTCTCTCTCATCTTCTCATTTCTCTCTCTCTCATCTCTCTTTCTCTCTCTCATCTCTCTCTCTCTCTTTCTCTCTCATCTTTCTCATTTCTCTCTCTCTCATCTCATCTGTTCTCTCTCTCTCTCTTTCTCTCTCTCTCTCATCTCTTCTCTCATCTCTTCTCTCATCTCTCTCATCTCTCTCTCTCTCATCTGTCTCTGTCCTCTCTCTCTCTCTCTCTCTCTCTCTCTAAGCTAAATCATATAGCTATGTATATATGTATGCATACCTGCATGCATGCATGTAAGTAGGTAGGGATGGGCTTCAAAATTTTTGGGAATGGGTTCTCTGCCCCGGTTGCTGGGTGGGCGTGGCCATGATGGGCGTGGCCTAATCGGCCTTCTGCACCATGGCAGGAGGGTTGTTTGCCTTCCCTGAGCTCCGGAGGCTTTCCTCAAGCCTCCAGGAGGGAGAAAATGGCATCCCCCAGGCTCCAGAAGCCCCCTGGAGGCTGAAAAGTGGTGTGTTTCCGGCCTTCCAGAGCCTCCGTGTGGGCCCTGTACTTACCTGGGATCCAAAATGGACCATGTGGGGACTCCTGGGAGGGGCAAGGCCAGCGGGGGTGGGATTTGCCGGTTCACCGAACTGGCCATAAAATAGCCATAAAATGAGCTATGGGTTCGCCTGAATAGGGGAAAACCGGTAGCAGTCCTCTAGATAGGTATATATGTATGTGTTATGACTCGGAGGTTTGAGCCTGCTCTGTTAGAAGACACAGCAATGAGAAAGAGGAGGATTTGGCCTTGAGGTTTGAGCCTGCTTTGCTGGAGGACACAGACTTGAGCCATGAGGAAGAGGAGGATTTGGCTCTGAGGTTTGAGCCTGCTTTGCTGGAGGATTTGGAATTGCCTTCCTCCCCAGGACCTTCCTCCCTGGTTGTGCCTCAGGTGTCGGCAGATAATCAGGAGAGCGTAGCGGAGCCTCTGGCTGAGGATCAAACTGAGGAATGTTGGTTTGATGCGAGGCAAAGACGCAGGCATAGGCGTGAGATGCAACGCAGAAGGAAAGGACAAACCAGGGACTGAGATGAGAGACTGACAGGCCCCTCGGGGAATAAAAGTGGGCGTGTTAGCTCTGGATTCTCATTCGGGACAATTTGTTAATTTGGGATAGAAGCTTCGACAAATTCTGTGTGTGGCGTTTGCCTGTGATTTATGTTCTTGCTTTATTAATCGGACTTGGCAGGCAGCTTGTGGGAGACTGCCAAGGACTTCTCCAGCCAAAGGAATTTAACCCTGTCGTTACTGGTCCTGTCTGCTTGTTTATATTCCTTTGGAAACTTGGACTCTCACCTCGTGGGCACAGGTGAGACATAACATGTATGTGTGTGACTTTTTATAGGTTAAGTAGCACCAACATGCCTAGCACCTTAAAAGTCACTTAACATTTCACAGTTGGTTCCTGCTGACCCCAAAGGTTGACGCTGTTCGTTTTGATCAGGGAGACTGAAAGGCAAGGTTGAAGGAAAGCGGTTAATTTTCTGCATATTGTTTACCTCAAGAGTTTGAATTTGTTTCATGCTGAATTCCGAATTCCTGCCTAGAAATGAAATGCCTTTATTAGAGCTTATTGTCAAGTCCACAAAGCCATAGGGCCTTGATTGCAGGATTCTTTGAAGATGGCCTTTTCGGGATCACAGAGAACAAAAGTTTGGCCTTTTTTACTGTTTCCCTTCTCCTCTCCTGACCCTGCTCTGAAACATCCTGGGGTTAATTGTACCTAACAGTCGCACACTGAACCTGATCTTGGGATGACTCACTTTGCTTCAGGGCTCTTGTTCCTTCCACCCAGAAAAACAGAAAAGACATTCACTCCCGTATTAGCAACGGCGTTAAGTTGAGTGTACCACCTTAGAGACCGGGGAAGACGTTTTGTGAAAAACCAGAGTAAGGATCTTGAGTGGGTGGCTGCAAAAGGCCTTGGAAGACGCGTTTGGCAATTCTAAGAGAGGGCGAGGATGGTTTGGGTGGGGATTGCCCTCCATCTCAGCTGGCTGGGGTTGCCCTTTGTAGAGTTAGACCCTAGTGTGGAGTCGTTTAAAGATGTAACAGCACAGAGAGAGAGAGAGGAGAGAGAGAGAGAAAGACAGAGAGAGAGAGAGAGAGCGCAATAGAAGAATGAGAAAGAATGACTGGCTTGAAATCACCAGGAAGGGAGGAAGGGAGGGAAGAAGAGAAGGGAGGGAGGTAAAGAAGAGAAAGAAGGAAGGAAGGAAAAGGAAAGAAGGGAGGGTGGGAGAAGGGAAGGATGGGAAAGGAGGAAAGGAAGAAGGAAAAGGAAAGAGGGAGTAAGGAAGGGAGATGGGAAGGGAGAGAAGGAAGAAGGAAGGAAATAAGGAAGGAAATAGTAAGGGAGGAAGGGAGGGAAGGAGAAGGAAGGAAGGAAAAGGAAAGGAAGGGAGGAGGAAAGGGTGGAAGAAGGGGAAGGAAGGGAGGGGAAGGAATAAGGAAAAAAAAGAAGGGAGGGAGGGCGGGAAAGGAGGAAGGAGAAGGAAGGAAAAGGAAAGAAGGGAGGGTAAAGGGAAGAAAGAAGGAAAAGAAAAGAAGGGAGGAGGGGAGGGAGGGAGGGAGGAAAAAGGAAAGAAAGAGGGAAGGAGGAGAAGGAAGGAAAGGAGGAAGGGAGGGTGGGAGAAGGGAAGGAAGGGAAGGAAGAAGGAAAAGGAAAGAAGGAGGGAGGGAAGAAGGGGAAGGGAGGGAAGGAGGAGAAGGAAGGAAGGAAGAAACGGGTGGGAGGAAGGGAGGAGGGAAAGAATAAAGGAAGGAAAGAAGGAACGAAGGAAACAGAAGGGAAGGAGAAAGGCAGGAAGCAGGGATGGGATTCTGCCAGTTCGCACCTATTCGCTAGAAGGTTGTTAACCTTCTAAGCAGTTCGGAGAACCGGTTGTTAGAAGAAATTACTGGCCTAATCCTGTAAGGAAGGCAGGAAGGAAACATTCTGGTGTTGCTTACAAAAGCTGCCTCTCCGTTAACCTTTATTACATTCTTGGCAGGACTAGACTTCCTGTCTCAGGAACTTCTCTGGAGTTTTTTTTCCCCCTCCTCAGTTTCCCTTCCTTTTGCTTCAATCCCCTCTGGCTCTGTGGAATTTGCTTCTCCCCATCTTCAAGTTGTCCCCTCCGCATGTCTTTCCGGATGTGTATTTACCTCCACGTTGAGGGAACGGAGGGCAAGAGAGAACTCAAGGTCCGCGTTGAAGGAATCACTCAGGCAAAAGCATGTGGAAAGGGAGGTCACTCCAAATTCGGGTGGAAGGAACTGCAGAACCAGGGGCGGGCTTCAAAAATTTTAAGCAAAGGGTTCTCTGCCTGGTTGCTGAGTGGGCGTGGCCATGGTGGGCGTGGCCTAGTTGGCCTCCTCCACCATGGCGGGGGGGGGGGTATTTTTGCCCTCCCCAGACTCCGGAGGCTCTCTGGAAGCCAGAAACAGGCCCAGCTTTCCTAAACTTCCGGAAGGCCCATTTTTTGCCCTCCCTGACCCCCGTGGACCGCATGGAGACCCGTGGGAGGGGCGGGACACAATGGGCAGGGCCAGCTAAGAGTGGGATTTGGGGGTTCTTCAAAACTGCCCCAAATCTTAGCTAGGGGCTCTCCCGAACCCCTGCGAACCCTAAGCAGCCCATCACCGTGACTGTTTTAAAAACTCTGATACCCCTTGAGTCCAAATAGGTTGAAAATCTCCTCATTTTCAAGATGATATACTATCGTGGATGCTTTGAAGTTGCTCCGCAGATCCTTTCCAATAGAAGCAAAAAAATAATATGGCGATTGGAACAGGGAATGTTTGTACAAGCAGGGACTTGATGTTAAAAATGTGCTTCTTCCTCTGAAGAAAACATCTCTTTTTGTCATCTGTTTATTTTTCCCATTGCAATTAGCCTAAGGGGCCTGGTTTTTGGTACACATCTCTGTGTGTGCTTGTGTTATACAAACAAACAAAAAGAGAGACAGACAGATACATGGTGCACCCGAAGGCTTGTTAAACCGATCACGGGAAGCTTTTCTTTCCGAGAAAATATTATCGTACTTAGAAATGTTGAAAGGTCATGCATCAAAGAAGGAAGAAAGTAATTAGAAGAAAAGGACAACCGATGCATACATTTAATGCAATTTATATAATAAATTGTCTATAAGGCCCGACTTTTGGTATACCCTGCCTACCTATGAAATATTTTTTGCTGCATCCTAATGAATAATTCAGCTGAAGGTGAATTTGTTCCATGATCCCAGAGTTAATTTATCAGTCACTCAATAAAACAACAAAGCAGACAGTTTAGGTAATCTGTTCTCAGTGGATTTTTCTTATAATCTTTTTCTTCCCCCAACGTGGAAGACCCTTATTAAAGATCTGATAAAGAAGGTAATGTCAGGATCAAACATGCAGATCTATACATATAGAGTTCAGACTAGCTACTTTATTGCTGAATGCCTATTTTACAGGAATCTTCCCAAAAGGGTAGCTTTCATCTGGGAAAGACCAGATAAGGCTCAAAGGCATGCAGATTACAGATTAACAGAGTTGGAAGGGACCTTGTAGGTCATCTAGTCCAACCCCCCACCCAAGCAGGAAACCCTACACCATTTCTGACAAAATGGCAGTCCAGTCTCTTCTTGAAAGCCTCCAGTGATGAAACTCCTCCAACTTCCGAAGGCAACTTCTGTTCCATTGGTTGATTGCTCTTGCTGTCAGAAAATTTCTCCTTATTTCTAGGTTGAATCTTAGTTTCCACTGACAGTTTCTTGTCCTGCCCTCAGGTGCTTTGAAGAATAGCTTGACCCCTTCCTCTCTGTGTGTGCATTCAGAGGGGGTCACTTCTGTTTACATAATTAATTCATAATAATTCCCCATCTGAGCCCTTCTGCAGACAGATACGATTGCTCTCCAACAGGCACATTGTAGTTCAAAGTTTCCTAAAATGTGATGTATTTTATTCATATATATATATATTTAAAAATAATAATTTTAAATTGATATGCTGCCCATCTGACTATGAGGCTTTTGTAAGTGACTCTGGTCATCTTACAAGGCAATAAAAATATAAATATAAAAACAGTTACAAATATAAAATTAATTTAAATGAGCCTCGGTGGCACAGTGGTTAGAGTGCAGTACTGCAGGTTACTTCTGCTGGCTGCCTACAATTTGGCAGTTCAAATCCCACCAGGCTCAAGGTTGACTCAGCCTTCCATCCTTCTGAGGTGGGTAAAATGAGGACCCAAATTATTGGGGGCAAGAGGCTGGCTTTGTAAACTGCTTAAAGAGGCTGTAAAAGCACTGTGAAGTGGTATATAAGTCTAAGTACTAATTGCTATTGCTATTAAAATTCCAAGACCTAAATACAGAGTGAACCCCACCCCCAAGGTATTCTTGGGGAGATGGAGACAAAATCCAGGAGAGGGGTGAAGATTTTTATCTTTGTGTCTTTGTTAAAAATAAATATCTTTGCATTGTTTCATTGTTCATGGATGTTTTTTTTAGGGTATGTACATTAAGATTACCTTCGAAGAAGTATAATAGCAAAACAAATTAGAAATGTCCCCAAAACTTCCTCCAACTCTGAAACTTCAACTTCCTGTTAGACTTCGATATAGGATGATCACCATGTGGTGACTTTTCCTTGTTTTCCTCCAGAATCTATTAACAGCCAGGCCTTGGCAATGCAGGCAAAAAAATCAATGTAGGCATTTGGGCGAGGGAAAGTTGTCTAAAGGACGGGATGATTACATTGTCCATTTTATTGATCCCTGATTTTGATTTTTGTCCTTCTAGGGATCTGAGTGTTGATGCCAGTCTCAGTCCCAACCAGTTCCAGGTCAGGCCAGTTCCTCAACATTATCAGCATTATTTGGCTCCACAAAGAATGCATCATTTCCCTCAGAATACATCCTCAACGCAGATGGTAAGTCAAGAAGTATGTTAGTCAGGGGTGAGATTTTTTTTTTTTAACAACCAGTTCTGTGGGCATGGCTAGGCGAGCATGGTCATGTGACTGGGTGGGTGTGGCTTCTTCTCCTTCTCCTTCTCCTTCTCCTTCTCCTTCTCCTTCTCCTTCTCCCTCCTTCCTCCTTCCTCCTCCTCCTCCTCCTCCTCCTCCTTCTCCTTCACCACTTCTTCTTCTTCTTCTTCTTCTTCTTCTTCTTCTTCTTCTTCTTCTTCTTCTTCTTCTTCTTCTTCTTCTTCTTCTTCTTCTTCTTCTTCTTCTTCTTCTTCTTCTTCTTCTTCTTCTTCTTCTTCTCCTCCTTCTCCTCCTCCTCCTCCTCCTCCTCCTCCTCCTCCTCTTCTTCTTCTTCTTCTTCTTCTTCTTCTTCTTCTTCTTCTTCTTCTTCTTCTTCTTCTTCTTCTTCTTCTTCTTCTTCTTCTTCTTCTTCTTCTTCTTCTTCTTCTTCTTCTTCTTCTTCTTCTTCTTCTTCTTCTTCTTCTTCTTCTTCAGCACCACCACCACCCCATTTTTGGGACCTTCTGGGCCTCAGGAAAACCTCCTAGGTGAAGCAGTAAGATAGCGAGGGAGATCCCGGCACAGCTGATCATCAGAACAGCTGATTGTCGGGAGGGGAAAAAAAGAAAGAAATACCTTAAGGAGCGACTGGGCGGGAAAGACCGCAGTCAGCAATGTCAGGCATGCACACAATGTCATGCATGCACGATGAGGACTGACTGGGCGGGGAGGGGAGGGGCGGGCAGAGAGGGACGAGGCCAGCCAGGGACACGATTTGCCAGTTCTCCGAACTGTGCAGAATCATAACAACCAGTTCTATAGAACCGCTCCAAATCGGTAGAATCCCACCCCTGATATTAGTCAGCAGAAGCAGTTTGATGTCAGGAATAATGGATGTTGCACTGAAATCTTCCAAAGTCCATGGCTTGGAAGAGAGAAGGTCCAGGTTGTATTCCAGTGAAATGATTCCGTTTTTGTGCCAAACTCTCTGAAAAATGATGTCAGTCCCAGAATATATATTACTGGTCTAATTCATGTTCCGTTCCAAATTTGACACCCAATGGCTTCAATGAATGCTTTTGACTATTGCTGTATTTCCCAGAATTCCAGAAATGCAGAATTTGACAGTTCTCGATGCTCCTCTGAAATATAAGGAGCATCTCATTGGCAAAACATTCCCTTAAGAAACTGGCGCCCAAGAATCCAAACGACCACAAGCGGGCAGTAAAGAGAAGTAAATCTCCTCCACGCAAAGCCCCATCTAGTGGTTCTTGAGAGGATTGCAAATCTCAATGCTCCATCTTGTTTTTTCTTCTTCTTTGTTTTTCCACTCAGTATGATGGGATGAAAGACACAAAGAAATGTAGACCTCTGATATCTGATCCATGACCAGGATTGCAAATCTCAATGCTCCATCTTGTTTTTCTTCTTCTTTGTTTTTCCACTCAGTATGATGGGATGAAAGACACAAAGAAATGTAGACCCTCTGATATCTGATCCATGACCAGGACTTCAATTTGGGATTACATCCCCAGATACCCTTGTCAGAAGCCCTGGGAAATGGGCATCACAGTCTTCCTGAAAGGGAACCTTAGATGGCTCCTCAGTGTATCAGGGAGAAAAATCAGTTAGAGGAGTTATTTGTCCTTGGACATATTGTGTGAATCCAGAGCTGGTTTTGCCAATTCAGTTTGTACCTGTTTGGTCTGAATGATTGACTAGGATTCTTTCCTTCCTTCCTTCCTTCCTTCCTTCCTTCCTTCCTTCCTTCCTTCCTTCCTTCCTTCCTTCCTTCCTTCCTTCCTTCCTTCCTTCTTCCTTCCTCCTTCCCTCCCCCCTCCATCCCTCAGTCCCTCCTTTCTGTCCTTCTCTCTCTCCCATCCTTCTTCCTTCCTTCCTTCCTTCCTTCCTTCCTTCCTTCCTTCCTTCCTTCCTTCCTTCCTTCCTTCCTTCCTTCCTTCCTTCCTTCCTTCCTTCCTTCCTTCTTCCTTCCTTCCTTGCTCCATCCCTTGTTCTCTCCTTCCTCCTCCCCTCCCATTCTTCTTCTTCCTTCCTTCCTTCCTCCATCCTGCATTCCTCCCATCCCTCCCTTCCTCCCTCTCTCCCATCCTTCTTCCTCTCCCTCCCTCTCTCTCTTCTTTTCTGATTTGCTTTTCATGAGGGGAAGGGTATTCTTTTTAACTTCCTGATCTTCCTGTCACATTTCCCAGAGACTTTACAAAAATAAAGAAGTAAAGTTTTTATTATAAAGTTTCACCTCAGTTTTTGAGCTTCTCCTGCCTCAGAATGAGAAGAAACAGCACTCATTTTTGCCAGCGTGATTAGAAATGGTTTCAGAGTCAACCAAATTGGGTGAGCCCTGGAGTTTGGGCAGCTCCTCAAACTATATAGTGAGGGACCCTTTTCAGAGGCTATTTGATATTCCCTGAAGCTGAGGAGAAGGAAGCCAACCCCTCAATGTTGCCTCTCTTCATCGCTTCACAGGTTGTCCACGAAATCAGAAATTACCCCCAGTTTCAGCTGCTTGCTCTTCAGGGACTGAATCCAAATCGGCACACATCTGCCATGCGAGAAAGTCATGAGGTGAGTTCCAAAAAGCATTTTTTCGCCTACTGGGTGGCTGCCCTTTAATCACATGTTTTAGCGCAGGGGCGTTCAAACTTGACCACTTTAAGACTTGTGGACTTCAACTCCCAGAATTCCCCAGGCTGAATTCTGGAAGTTAAAAGTCCACAAGTCTTAAAGTTGCCAAGGTTGGACAACCCTCATCTAGAATGATGCAGCAACTCAAACATGGCTTTTCCCCCAAGGGTTGGACTACAGCTCCCAAAATTCCAAGCTTTTGTTTTGCTCTGTTGGAAGAAATATCCATCTAGTTCAGTTCCAAGTGAGGAGAAACACTTGGAAACATGGAGGGTGATTGGAGATGATGGTTTAATGGAGCAGAATCATCAAGCACATGATCCTGGTGCAGCTGAAGACATGGAATGGAGAGTGAGGGTTATTTATACCCTCTCTTGGGCCTTGCCCTTGAGCTTCTTGTTCCTGTGACAAGGGCATGTATTCTATTGGTTGCTGTCAGACCATGTGGGGTTATGTTTGTCTGAATCAAGTTTGGTTGGAGCCTGGCCTGATATAATGTCCTTAGGAGATTTTGCAATGCAGGGATCTATGCTGCTAGATGAGCTAATCCTATTATGTACTGAAGCATCATGTCTTCATCCCATCAGCCTGGACCGGAAGGTCTTTTGTCTTGTAGATAGGCTGTCCCAGTCCTTCTCACTGGTCACTAAATATCTGCTGGGGACAGGGAGCTGGGGTTGAGTTCCTGTCTCCATTAAGATTTCCATTTCTCTTTTAGGGGAAATATAATATTCTGCCTTTTTAATATTTCCTAAAATATTTCACCGTTCCAGGAGAGAATTGGGCGCTAACTTTCTATAGCTCATTGGATTCCTAAAGACCCAGGCTGGAGAAGGAGGCCAAAATAACATAACATAGAACAGAACAGAACAGAATAGTAAGGTGACCAACCGTCCTCCTTTAGGGAGGACAGTCCTCCTTTTGTAAGTTCTGTCCTCTCTCGAAAAGGGTCCTCCTACATGTTTTCCTTTTTGATATTGGAAGACTAATCTGTAAATCTCTGTATTTGATCGATGCCCAGCCGACCCGTTGTGTGTGATGTGACGTATTTGTATTTGACATGGCGATTCGTCAAGGCTTGGTATAGTGCGGCGAGACGCGATTATGAGACGTATGCGCTCCATGCAGGAGAATTATTTTGAGAGTGTGTGCCGTGCGCAAGAGTGCACCATGCACAAGAGTGTGCCATGCGCAAGTGGCTTTGCTTTTTTTTATTCAATTTATTTGTGTCCTCCTTTTCATTGTAAAAAGTTAGTC
Organism: Notechis scutatus; assembly: GCF_049901735.1. Classification (NCBI taxonomy): domain Eukaryota; kingdom Metazoa; phylum Chordata; class Lepidosauria; order Squamata; family Elapidae; genus Notechis; species Notechis scutatus. The sequence continues at coordinate 259,000,634 of NC_142010.1, read as the reverse complement.
ACCTTAAGAATAGAATAGAATAGAATAGAATAGAATAGAATAGAATAGAATAGAATAGAATAGAATAGAATAGAATAGAATAGAATAGAATAGAAAATATGGAATGGAATGGAATGGAATGGAATGGAATGGAATAGAATAGAATAGAATAGAATAGAATAGAATAGAATAGAATAGAAAATATGGAATGGAATGGAATGGAATAGAATAGAATAGAATAGAATAGAATAGAATAGAATAGAATAGAATAGAATAGAAAATATGGAATGGAATGGAATGGAATGGAATGGAATAGAATAGAATAGAATAGAATAGAATAGAATAGAATAGAATAGAAAATATGGAATGGAATGGAATGGAATGGAATGGAATAGAATAGAATAGAATAGAATAGAATAGAATAGAATAGAATAGAATAGAATAGAATATATGGAATGGAATGGAATAGAATAGAATAGAAAATATGGAATGGAATGGAATGAAATAGAATAGAATAGAATAGAATAGAATAGAATAGAATAGAATAGAATAGAATAGAATAGAATAGAAAATATGGAATGGAATGGAATGGAATGGAATGGAATAGAATAGAATAGAATAGAATAGAATAGAATAGAATAGAAAATGTGGAATGGAATAGAATAGAATAGAATAGAATAGAATAGAATAGAATAGAATAGAATAGAATATATGGAATGGAATGGAATAGAATAGAATAGAAAATATGGAATGGAATGGAATGAAATAGAATAGAATAGAATAGAATAGAATAGAATAGAATAGAATAGAATAGAATAGAAAATATGGAATGGAATGGAATGGAATAGAATAGAATAGAATAGAATAGAATAGAATAGAATAGAATAGAAAATATGGAATGGAATAGAATAGAATAGAATAGAATAGAATAGAATAGAATAGAATAGAATAGAAAAGAAAATATGGAATGGAATGGAATAGAATAGAATAGAAAATGTGGAATGGAATGGAATGGAATGGAATGGAATAGAATAGAATAGAATAGAATAGAATAGAATAGAATAGAATAGAATAGAATAGAAAATATGGAATGGAATGGAATGGAATAGAATAGAATAGAATAGAATAGAATAGAATAGAATAGAATAGAATAGAATAGAATAGAATAGAATAGAATAGAATAGAATAGAATAGAAAATATGGAATGGAATAGAATAGAATAGAATAGAATAGAATAGAATAGAATAGAATAGAATAGAAAAGAAAATATGGAATGGAATGGAATAGAATAGAATAGAAAATATGGAATGGAATGGAATGGAATGGAATGGAATGGAATGGAATAGAATAGAATAGAATAGAATAGAATAGAATAGAATAGAATAGAATAGAATAGAAAATGTGGAATGGAATGGAATGGAATAGAATAGAATAGAAAATATGGAATGGAATGGAATGGAATGGAATGAAATAGAATAGAATAGAATAGAATAGAATAGAAAAAATGGAATGGAATGGACTGGAATGGGATAGGATAGGATAGGACAGGACAGGACAGGATAGGATTAGGATTAGAATAGAATAGGTATAGAATAACAGAGTTGGAAGGAACCTTGGAGATCTTCTAGTCCAACCCCTGCCTAGGCAGGAAACCCTACACCAGAAAAATGGTTATCCAACATCTTTTTAAAAATTCCCAGTGTTGGAGCATTTACAACTTCTGGAGGCAGGTTGTTCCATTCCATTGCTTTGCGAAGAGTCAAGAAGTCTGCATGGAACGATCCCATTTCTGATGAAGGGCCTATTCTCTACCCTTAATGGGCTTTGGATGAAAAAGAGCTTTTGGGGGGATGGGGTGGGGTGTCAGAAAGAAAAAATTACAGAAATAGCTGGCTAAGCAAGTCTATGGTAGACAGAAACTCTTTCAAACTCTTTCATTTCTGTCTCTCCCCTGATCCAGGAGTTGTTGCAACTAGAAGACAGGTTGGGAAGTGTGAGTAGAGGGGCCGTGCAAAACACCATCGAACGGTTCACTTTCCCGCACAAATATAAGAAGGTAAGCATTGGAAGAGAGGCCCGTGTGATGTCCCAAGCAGAGATGGGTCAGCAGCCTTATAAATGGAACCGTTAAAACTCACCGTCTTCCGTTTCTCCCTGATTCCGTCCAAAGCCATCGACTTTCTATAAATGGTGTTTGCTTTCGTTGTCCTCTTAATGTTTTCCCCTCCTTCAGATCTCTGCATGCAGGCCTATTTCCCAGGGAGATATAGGGGCTTTGCTACAAAGACTTTATTATTAAGTTTATTATTAGACTTAAGTAGCAATAGCAATAGTGCCAGGGGTGGGCTTCAAAATTGTTTAGCAAAAGGTTCTCTATCTGCTTGCTGGATGGGCGTGGCCCTGGTGGGCGTGGCCTAGTCAGCCTCCTGCACCTCCGGAGGCTTTCCTCGAGCCTCCAGGAGGGTGAAAACAGCCGCCCCAGACTCCGGAGGCTCTCTGGAAGCCGGGAACAGACACATTTCCGGCCTTACCAAACTTCCGGGAGACCTATTTTTTTACCCTCCCAGAACCTCCACGCACACCCTCTACTTACCTGCGTCCAAAATGGGCCGCGTAGGGACTCCTGGGAGGGGTTGGCAGGGTGGGGCAGGGCCAGCCAGGAGTGGGTTTTGGGGGTCCTCCAAACTGCACAGAATCTTAACTAGGAGCTTATCCGAACCCCTGTGAACCCCCCAGCATCCCACCCCCTTTCCGCATTTAACGGACCTTGGAAGGATGGAAGGTTGAATTAACCTTGAGCCGGTCAGGATCAAACTCCAGGCTGTGGGTAGAGTTAGCCTGCAATACTGCATTCTAACCACTGCGCCCCCAACCCAGACAACTAATAGCAACAACACTTAGACTTATATACCACTTCACAGTGCTTTATAGCCCTGTCTAAGCTGTCGACAGGATCAGCCTCTTGCCCCCAGCAATCCAGGTCCTCATTTTACCAACCTTTGGAAGGATGGAAGTTTGAGTCAACCTTGAGTCAGTCAGGATTGAACTCCTGGCAGCGGGCAGAGTTAGCCTGCAATATGGCATTTTAACTTATGCCTCACCAGGGCTTAAGTACATGAAATTGTTTAGAGATCATATAGAAATATATTGCAGGTAGTCCTTCACTTACAACCACAATTGAGCCCCAAATTTCCATCTCTAAGCAAGACAATTGTTGAGTAAATTTTGCCCCCTTTTATGACCTTTCTTGCCCCCTGTCAACTAAAAAAAATACTTCTTTGGTCTTTTTAGTTGCCAGCAGAGAGGGAGTGGGGGAAAGCAGTGCATTCCTTAAATGCTTCAGATAATCGCTTTGGCACCCAAAGCTTTTGGCACACAAAATTATTACTGGAAAACATGATTGATGACTCTTGGCTATGGATGTGTCTCATTGGAGAATATACATCCAGGGAGTGTGGGGAAGACCAGGGTCAAAGATGAAATGAATGATGTGTCTTAGAGTCGGCTGCACCCAGGAAACGCCGACATGTCAACTCCTAATAAATTGCTCTTTTTTACTCTGAGAGAAATATGAGTCAGTTGCCAAGCACCCAAATTTTGATCATGTGACCATGGGTGATGCTGCAACGGTTGCTAAGTGTGAAAAACGGTCATAAGTCACTTTTCCCCAGTGCTGTTGTAACTTCAAATGGTCACCCAACACACGCTAACACAACACAACACAACACAAGGACTATCTGTACCTACGCTGTGTTCATTTTTCTTTTATAACAAATGAATGTGGAGCATAGATTACTTCTGCATATCCATTATTCATAAAGCGGTACTAAATGGTCAGAAAATTAGCTTCAGTGAAACCCAATTCTCCCCCCTTCACCTTTTCCGTTAGGATCATTTGCAAACATTGCTGAATCCAGGCTGATATTGAAAGATTAATTGCTGACTTCCAAATGCTGGTTGTAAGTTGTTGAAGGAAAGAGTAGCAAAAAACGTAACCTGTTTTTGAATGCCACGGTTTTTCACTCGCTCCTTGAAAACCAGATAACAAGTGTGATCTAAGGCCTAAGTGTAACAGCTGACTTTAATTATTGTTTTCCCCACTTCAATGAAAATGTCTTTTTCTAAAACTTTTGCATTTTCATACAAGGACACCTTGAGGGTAAATATGTTCCAAATGTGCTACCTCCCTGCCAATACTTTGAGTCTGTTATTAATATGTTGTGCTCCTTCATATATCCACTTTAACGAACATTCCCTTGTTTTAATTGATATTGATTTACGCACCATTTCTGCCCATGCAGAAGTCCAAAATTTATGATGTAAAGTTTTATGAGGCAAAGTTAAAATCGTTTTCCAAGTGAAGCAATCTTTTTGAACCTTGGCCACGTTGTAAGATACATGGGCTTCAATTGCCAGCATGGGGGATGACATCTTAAAATTCTCGGGGTTGAGAAAAAAAGTGCTTTAGGGGATGTATAGACATATCGAGAAAAAACCTGAAGACCCCAGGGCTTTTTGGCATATGAAAAGGACCGGGACTTCAGTGACATGGCCAGTAGCCATCTTGATTTGGTTGATCTCCCCAATGGGAAGGCCATTTAGATCAGGGGTGTCAAACACATGTCACCACTGCATCATGTGACATATCAGGACTTTTCCCCTTCCTTCCTTCCTTCCTTCCTTCCTTCCTTCCTTCCTTCCTTCCTTCCTTCCTTCCTTCCTTCCTTCCTTCCTTCCTTTTGTTTTCTTTCTTTCTTCCTCCCTCCCTTCCTTCCTTCTCTCTCTCCCTCCCTCCTCCTTCCTTTCTCCCTCCCTCCCTCCCTTCTTCCCTCATTTCTCCTCCCTCCCTCCTTCTCCTCCCTCCTTCCTTCCTTCTTTCTTTTTCTTTCTTCCTCCCTCCCTCCCTCCTCCCTCCCTCCCTTCTCTCCTTCCCTCCCTCCTTCTTTCTTTCTCCCTCCCTTCCTCTCCTCTTCCCTCATTTCTCCTCCCTCCCGTCTTCTCCTTCCTTCCTTCCTTCTTTTGTTTTCTTTCTTCCTCCTTCCCTCCCTCCCTTCCTCCTCCCTCCTTCCCCCTCCCTCCTTCTCCTTCCTTTCTCCCTCCCTTCCTCCCTTCTTCACTTATTTCTCCCCCTCCCTCCTCCTTCCTTCCTTTTGTTTTTTCTTTCTTCCTCCCTCCCTTCCTCCTCCCTCCCTTCCCTCCCTCCTTCTCCTTCCTTCCTTCCTTCCTTCCTTTGTTTTCTTTCTTTCTTCCTCCCTCCCTCCCTCCCTCCTTCTCCTTCCTTCCTTTGTTTTCTTTCTTTCTTCCTCCCTCCCTCCCTTCCTTCCTTCTCTCCCTCCCTCCTCCTTCCTTTCTCCCTCCCTTCTTCCCTCATTTCTCCTCCCTCCCTCCTTCTCCTTCCTTCCTCCCCCTCCCTCCCTCCCTTCCTTCCTTCCTTCTTTTTTTTTCTTTCTTCTTCCTTCCTCCCTCCCTTTCTCCTCCCTCCTTCCCTCCCTCCCTTCTCTCCTTCCCTCCCTCCTTCTTCTTTCTTTCTCCCTCCCTTCCTCTCCTCTTCCTCATTTCTCCTCCCCTGTCTTCTCCTTCCTTCCTTCCTTCCTTCTTTTTTCTTTCTTCCTCCTTCCCTCCCTCCCTTCCTCCTCCCTCCTTCCCTCTCTCCTCCTTCTCCTTCCTTTCTCCCTCCCTTCCTCCCTTCTTCACTTATTTCTCCTCCCTCCTCCTTCCTTCCTTTTGTTTTTCTTTCTTCCTTCCTCCCTCCCTCCCTCCCTCCTCTTCCTCCTCCATCCTTCCCTCCCTCCTTCCCTCCTTCTCCTTCCTTCCTTGCTCCCTCCCTCCCTTCTTCCCTCCTTTCTCCTCCCTCCCTCTTTCTCCTTCCTTCCTTCTCCATCCATCTATCCTTACTTCCATCCATCTGTCTGCCGGTCTGTCAATCCATTGCACACTGAGTTCCTCCTGAATTCTGAAAGGGAGAGGAGGAAAAAAAAATCCCTATTTGTTCCTTGTGACGATATCCACAAAACTGGGCTATTTAGAAAGTCAGGGAAAGCTTACAGTTTGCACAGACCAGAGAGAGAGAGAGAGAAATAAACCCTTCCTAAGATCAACGTCTCTTAAAAGTGCAGCCTTTCAGGGACTTAGCTGATGCCTTTACCAGGGAACCGGTGAAAGTGTTTACCGAGAATGCTTCTCACTGGGTGTGGGGCGTGGCGGGGTGTGGCAAGGTACATCCATTAACCACCTTTCCTCCTGAGAAATGGTTGACTTGCGCATTAGAACTGGTCCCATCCTTCTGTAGGATTCTCAGTGGACAATCCTCCCCAACCCTTCAATATTTCTGGATCACAACTGTGCACCTTCTCCATTCTTAGTCATTTCAGCAGCATCTGTTGTGACACTATGGTGTGTTGTTGTTTTTTTGTATGACTTTGCCGACAGCGATGGCCGCAGGAAGACAAAACAGAAAAGGAAGAAGGAGAAGAGTCAGACACCGACGAGAAGTGCACGATCTGCCTCTCGATGCTTGAAGACGGCGAGGATGTGAGGTATCGTTTATTCTTACAGAAACTCTGGACATGATGAACCTTTTATTTTGTTTTGTCCTCTGATTGACGGTGAATCCTTAATTCTTGCTTTGCAGGCTCATAGCTTCTCTTGGTCTCCCTTCATTCAGATATTTGCTCCCTCGGTCTGATATTTGCAACTGCAGCTGCTGGCAAGGTTGCATACAGTTTGAGAAGGAGGATCTATCACCATGACGGTGAACCTATGGCACGCGTGCCAGGAATGGCACAGAGAGCCATCACTCTGGGCACGCCAGCCGTCACCCATTGCTTTTTAGGTTCCGACATGTGCATACACACTGGCCAGCTAGTTTTGGCATGCGCACGAGTGCTGGAAAGTGGAAGAGCAGCTCCCTGGCACACATGCACATGCTGGGAAGCTGAGCTTCTGGTTTCCAGTGTGCATACGTGCCAGAACCTGGAAGACCAGGTGGCCGGTGCGCATGCACACCAGAAACCAGAGGATCACTTTCCTGGCATACACTTGCGTGCTGAGGAGCTGCTCTTCCAATTTCCAGTGCTCCCTCACCCACGCGCTCCCGTTTCAGAACTCGATGGCAAAAAGCTTCGCCAACGCTGGTCTACAACAAGCCGCCATGGCCAACTCACTGCAGGCCAACTTACCGTGGGACACTAATGAGACTAATACCGAAGAAATAGTTGAAAAGAATCATTAAAGAAAGAACACCAATTTTTTTTAAAAAACAAACAAACAAACAAAATTGAAATAGTTAAATGGAATTGTTGAATTGTCCCACAGCAAAGTGTCCAGTGGTGAGTTGTCTCACTCTGAACAAGGTAGTCTAAAAGTTCTCTCCTATTCTGAACATAAAAATTAAAATACAGAATTTAAATTCCTGTCCTGAACATGAAAATGCAGGCATGACAAATTGTTAGGGGTGGGGAGGAGGAGGAGAAGAAAATATTGAGGAGGAGGAGGAGGAGGAGGAAGAAGAGGAGGAGGAAGAGCAGGAGGAAGAGGAAGAAGAGGAGGAAGAGGAAGAAGAAGAAGAGGGAGGAGGAGGAGGAAGAATAGGAGGAAGAGGAAGAAAGAAGAAGAGGAGGAAGAAGAAGAAGAAGAAGAAGAAGAGGAGGAAGAGCAGGAGGAAGAGGAAGAATAGGAGGAAGAGGAAGAAGAAGAAGAGGAGGAGGAGGAGGAAGGAAGAGGAGGAGGAAGAGGAAGAATAGGAGGAAGAGGAAGAAGAAGAAGAGGAGGATGAGGAAAGGAGGAGGAAGAGCAGGAGGAAGAGGAAGAATAGGAGGAAGAGGAAGAAGAAGAGGAGGAGGAAGAAGAATAGGAGGAAGAGGAAGAGGAAGAAGAGGGAAAGGAGGAGGAAGGGAGGAGGAAGAGAAGAAGAAGAGGAGGAAGGAGGAAGAATAGGAAGAAGAGGAAGAAGAAGAAGAGGAGGAGGAGGAAAGGAGGAGGAAGAGCAGGAGGAAGAGGAAGAATAGGAGGAAGAGGAAGAAGAAGAAGAGGAGGAGGAGGAGGAAGAATAGGAGGAAGAGGAAGAAGAAGAAGAGGAGGAGGAAAGGATGAGGAAGAGCAGGAGGAAGAGGAAGAGAAAGAAGAGGAGGAGAAGGAAAGGAGGAGGAAGAGGAGGAGGAAGAGAAGAAGAAGAGGAAGAAGAAGAAAAGGAGGAGAAAGAGGAGGAGGAAGAGGAAGAATAAGAGGAAGGAGAACAAAAAGAAAAGGAAGAAGAAGAGGAAGAGGAGGAGGAAGAGGAAGAAGAAAATTTTAGACCCCTCTTTTTAAAATTATGTGAAGTTCTGCTTAATCTTAGCATGGTCCAGAGGTGGTATTCAGCAGGTTCTGACCAGTTCTGGAGAACTGGTAGCAGAAATTTTGAGTAGTTCAGAGAACTGGCAAATCCCACCTCTGACTGTAGATTTTACGGTATCCTTCCTCTTCCACGCCCACAGAACCGGTAGTAACAAAATTTGAATCCCACCACTGGAACGGCCCACATATTTACAATAATAGAAGAAAATTATTGCTGTTAGTGCGAAGTCGTGTCCGACCCATCGCGACCCCATGGAGACTCAAGCACGAAACCCTATACCACTTCAAACAAATGGTTGTCCAATGTCTTCTTAAAAGCTTCCAGTGTTGGAGCATTTACAACTTCAGGAGGCAAGTCGTTCCACTGATTAATTGTTTTCACTGTGAGGAAATTTCTCCTTAGTTCTAGCTTGGTTCTCTCTTTGATTAGCTTCCATCCATGGCTTCTTGTCCTGTGTGTGTAAGATTCCAAGTAATGCAATCATCATCAAATGAACTCAGAGGCATTGTAGTTCCTCAAAGAACTATTTTATTTAATTATAGTCTGTTGATGCTTTAGAGGTTAAAGTAAATCAAATTTTTAAAAACCATCTGTTCTGAATGTTTTCATTCAGGTACATTTTCCTGAGATAGAATAGGTAGAACAATTCCACATTTCTTGAAATTTCTTGGGGTATCTGCTCATCTAAGATTCAAACACAGAAGTTGCTATATTTCACGTGCTTTGTTTTATGAATATTTCTGGCTCTTGCATCCCCTTTTACACTATCACCAGATATCAGGGTCCAAATTAAGGCAAGCAATATACATTTCTCTCCGTCAAATTAGTTTCCAAACCTTTACACACATTCCTTTTTGTTTCATTTCCTGTACTTTTTTCAAAGAGATGAATGCATCCTAAGGAGGAAAAAAAATAAACTGGATTAAAAACTGCCATCTTTAACAATCCAGCCATTCATCCTACTTGGCTTTTCTGCTTTTTCTTTTTAACACCTCAAGGGATGCTTTTACCAACGGCTCTTAACACTGCAGTTTTATAAGTAGCTAAGTGATGTCTTTGCCAGTCTGGGTTATGTGCAGTAAGATTGCACCCAGCTAAGATTTCAGTTACTTGGATACTGTCCTTGGTGCTTGCGTGTTGTTGCACTTACAGTCTTATCGGAATAGGTTTCTGGGCCAGCCAATTTCTGGTTCCATTTTTAAATTAAACAGAATGGAAATTTGCTACCGTAGATCAGATGCATAGTCAGAGACAGAAAGATCTCTTAGCCAGTTTTGTAAACAGTGTTTAATAGGTTCGCTGCCCTTCGATCAAAACCACATTCTTTAAAGATTAGAAGTGTAGGAGAAGGAAAAAGAGAGGTTTCAGCCTGGAGTAATAATGTCGCTGTAAACGTTCTAAGTCAGTGGTGGGATTCAGCCGATTTGCACTGGTTCAAAAGAACCGGTTGTTAAATTACCCACCTCCCCGCTTTCAAAGTGGATCCTGGCCACTGCACTGCACTGGAATGGAGAAACGGGAAACGGAGTGCCTGGCATGAGGGATTGACGAGACCGCTTTCCCTCTTTCTTCTCCCTGCTCCTCCTCCTTTTCTTGTGCCGGCCACTCCATTGCCTGTTTCTCCATTGCAACGCAGCACCCGGGATCCACTTTAATAGCGAGGGTGTGCGTGTTTTAATTTAACAACCGGTACACTCAGGGCCAAGTTGCCTGTTGCAGGAGTCTCATCCAGCATGTGTGGTGGAGCTGGAGGATGGGATTGGGCCATGCCTCCCACAACAGCCAACCTGACCCTGGGCAAACACCAGTTGTGAAATTATTTGAATCCCACCGCTGCTTTAAGTCCAATACCTCTTGATTTCCACTAACTCTTATCTAGCACCAATTTAGTACCAATCATGAGTTGAGTTGATTCTCTTGTAAATAGGTACCTTGCTCCACCCACCTCTAGCTCTGGAAGAGTCTTGAAGGGTGAAACCCATTAATGGATACTTGGTCTGAATAGGTGGACTGGGATGGAGGGACATATCGGGAATGGTTGTAGTGACAAGGCAGAAGACCATTGTTATTTTGAGGAGTTTAGTGACATATTTTGATTTCTCCTTTATTAAGAAGAGCCTAGAAGTTTAGAATCTTCACGTAGCTTGGAAGATTTCCTCTCCATGAAAAAAATCTTTGGATGCCCCTCCCAGAGTCATGTGCCAACCAGTCAGGATTCAAGCCTTACAGTCTCATAACCATAGCAGGTCATAGTGCCAAGTTTTGATTTAAAAACTTCAGGCTGTTGTTATTATGGAACCTAGCTCTGGTTACTATGGAAATGCTATCATTATTCTCCTGGCAGCCTGCAAGAGATTTGGGTATCACCCTGCTAAGTAGGCATGTTTTTAAGGCTATGGTTTGTAGCTAAAATAAAGCCTAAAATCCTTTTATTTACTGGAGTATTTGTTGTCTTTGGATCAAAAAGAACCAAATGCATGGACACATGATCACTGCCTTGACACATGGCAAAACAGCAATATGTTACAATCTGTTACCCAGTAGATCTTATTTTGGAGAGAGGTCTTTGGTGCCCTCTAAGCTTGGTTTGTTTCATTACCCAACTGGGTCACATTGGAAGGAAGGAAGGAAGGAAGGAAGGAAGGAAGGAAGGAAGGAAGGAAGGAAGGAAGGAAGGAAGGAAGGAAGGAAGGAGGAAAGGGAGGGGAAGGAAAAGAAAGGAAAGGAAGGAAAGGAAGGAAGGGAAGGGGTGAGGAGAGATGGAGGGGAGGAAGGAAGGAGGAAGGGAAAGGAAAGGAAAGGAAAGGAAAGGAGGAAAGGAAGGGAAAGGAAAGAGGGAAGGAGAAGGAGAAAGGAAAGGGAAAGGAAACGAAAGAGGGAAAGGAAGGGATTGAAAGGGAAAGAAAGGGGAAGAAAGGGGGAAGGAGGAAGGGAAGAGAAAGGAAAGGGGAGAGGAGGGAGGGAGGGGGAAGGAAGGAAGGATGGTGTTACCTAATTTGGGTAACAAAACATCTTCTAGAAAGCAACCAAGCTCAGAGAGCAATAAAAGACCCCTCATTTCAACCCTGGGCTGTGAAGAGTCTCCTTTATAGATCTTATTTCAATGTCTGTCCATGCCTCTGATGAAGAGCAAATCTGGCTTCCCGGCCGGAATAACGAGGACTTGTCTTCTTCTGTCTTCCAGGCGATTGCCGTGTATGCATCTCTTTCACCAAGTGTGCGTCGACCAGTGGCTGGCAACCAGTAAGAAATGCCCCATCTGCCGAGTGGACATTGAAACACAACTCGGCTCGGACAGCTGAAATGAACCGCCATGCAGGGAGGGGGGGTGGAGCTGCCCCTCCCGCTCTCTTTTTTGTGTGGTCCTTTACGGGGCCATCGGGGCCCTCGGCCACGAAATGTTTTGCCTTTCTGAGCCATTTGAGTTTTTTGTTGTTTTTTTTTGTTTTTTTTTTTCCCGAAGAAGAAAGCCTGCAAGCACATTCACAGATTATTTAAATTAAATGAAAGAAATAAATAAATAAAATTTAAAAAAAAAAAGAAAAAAAAGAGGAGGACAAGAGGAGGAAGAAGAAAGGCGACGACGACGAAGAGGACTTGAGGGTTAAACTCTCGAAAGCGTAGGAAGGGATCTGAGCGGCATGCGTGGGCTGACATGCACAGGAACAACGGCTCACACGCCCGGTGGAAAGAGCCAGTTGTGAAAAAAAAAATATGAAGGTACTTAGTGGTCTAATGTTGGCCTTCCAATCCTACTTCTCAAAAGGGTTGTATATATATATACCTCTTGAATAAGTAGACATGCATTAGGGGTTCCTTAGCTATTTCTTACGGAGGCTGTCAGAGCATGCATGCTTCAGAGATGTCGTATTTTGATGCCCCGTTAGCTTGTGATGGACATGTCGCTGTTATATAATCTGCACCAAACACTGCATTGGAGGGGTGGGGGGGTTGTTTTTTTTTTTGGAGGGGTTTCGTTTTATTTTATTTTTTTCAGTTTCGTTTTACTTTCGTTTTTTTGACGTGGTCCTTGAGTTGTGGGGTTTGGCTGAAACATGGTGAGAAGAAAATATATTTTGCGAATGAAGGCAAAGGTTATACACATTGTCCCGGGATAATGTTGCGGGATCCAATCTGGGTCAGTCACCGGGACCAGAAGGTTAATCTTCCGAGCATTCAGACTCATGCTGGGAGCCATCATCGGGGAACTTCTCTTTACTAGAATATGTGGTTTGGGCCATTCCGTGAGTCTTATTTACGTGGTGGCTTCCTATTGGTTGATTGGGGTGTTGATGGCCGGCGATTGGTTATTCTTTCCTTGTGCCGCCAAGCTCTCGGCTCCTAAGTACCTGATAAGCTGGTGGTAAATCGGCACTCCTGTTGACTGGCCAGGGGTCCATTTCCCAGGCTTCGGTGATTTCTCTGGCTATTTTTGTCCCTGCTCGTCCAACAATCCGAGTAGCTGTGAAACCGCACTGGCAGTTTTGAATTTAACTGCATTCACGGCAATGTGAGGCTACCAATGAGTTTGGGTCTCCTTGTCTAACCGCTGTTCTCACAATTTGGTGGTTAGCTTTCTCCCCATCTTTCCTACATAAGCATAGGAGCAGTCTACCCAGGGAACTCATTCCCAGAGAACCCTGGGAAATGGACTCCCTGGTCAGTCAAGAGGAGTGCTGATTTACTACTAGCTTATCAGGTACTTAGGAGGTATGAGAGCTTGGCAGCACAAGGACACAACAGCCAATTGCTGGCTGTCAACACATGAATCAACCAATAGGAAGCCACCACATAAATACAACTCGTAGAAGAGCCCAAAGTATGTATTCCAGCAGAGAGAGAAGTTACCTGAAGATGGGCTGCAGCACGAGTCCAAAAGCTCAGAAGAGTAAATTTCTGGGCCTGGTGACCAACCCAGATTAAATCTTGCAAAATATTTTTCCCCTCTAAGGAAAGAGGTTTTATGCTCTCTTTCCGTTGGGGAGAAGAGAAAACATTGTATTGTTTTCATTCAGAAATTGTCCCTCCCTCCAACCTTCCCGAGCAGCGTTTACTCCTGTGGGATCAAGTTTTGTGATGAGAGGGAGAGTTTGAAGAAAAGGGAGCAATAGAGAATTGGAAAGAAATTGGAGGAAGACGGGGAGAATAAGAGCGGGAGATTTTCTTCCTTGTAGATAAGCTGGTGCTGGATACTTCATTTAGAGCACAACGTTTAGAGACAATGTTTACCTCCATTTTGATTTCTCAGAATCAGTTCTTGGAAAGGAGGGTGCAAGTCATTATTTCAATCAATCTCTTTCTTAAATATTCTTCTTCCTCATAAAGTGTTGTTTGTAACTTCTGGCCATGTCCACAGACCATGAGATATGGGCTGGATCACACATCACTCTAAGCCAGAAGTATCCAACCTTGGCAACTTAAAAACCTGTTGACTTCAATGCCCAGAATTGCCCAGCCAGCCATGTTGGCTGGGGAATTCTGGGAGTTGATGTCCTCAAATCTTAAAATCACCAAGATTGGACAACCCTTCCTCTAAGCCAACTTTCCTCAACCAAGCACTGCAAATTTGGGGATCTTCAGTCCCAATATAATGACTTCAGGTGATGCTGCTGTAAGCCATAATGGGGGGTTTTGTGTAGTGTTTCTATGAACTTAGCCACTGTGGTTTGTCAACCAAGGTTTATGGCTTAGCATGAGATGTCAACCTAGCCGATTGTAGCTTTGTCAGTGGACTGTGGTGAAACAAACCGTGGTTTAGCATGTGGTATGAACACAGACATCATTAACGCTATAATGTAGCCATTGGCTATCTCTTAATAACCAGATAACTGCCAAAAAGGGCTTTTTTTCTTGCATGTTCATCACAAGGAGAAGGAAATTTAAACTTCTGGATGAGCTGTGTAGGCTTTTAACACGCTTGTGAGGCTTTAGTAATAGTTTCTTCTACCGAACAAAAACTGGTTGGAAGATACATCTGACTACATGCCATCAAGTTGTTGATGACTCTTAGTGACCACGTAGGTAGACTCTTCCAGAATGATCTGTCCCTGAGGTGGCTTTTTAGAACTTCTAGTGGTGAACTGTAATTGAGTGCTGCTGTAATTGAGTCTTTCTGATAGACCAGGGGTGTCAAACTCAAGGCCCATAGGCTGGATCCAGCCCATGGGATGCTTAGATCTGGCCCGCGTGGCCACCCTAAAAACAGCAAAGGACCGGCCCGGGGTGCCTCTGCTAGCGAAAACTGAGCTCTGCTTTCTCTGGCAGAGGTTCACAAGTGGCCATCGCAGCCAAAAACAGAACTCGCAACAGCCGTGTACAGCCCTCCCGAGCTCCGTTTTCGTTGGCAGAGGGTTGCAGGAGGCTGTTGCAGCCGAAAACGGAACTCGAGAGCCTGTTTTTGCTGGCAGAGTGCTTGGGCCAACACAGGCGCTCCCCGGCACGAGTGGCGTTGAGCTGGCCATGCCCCCTGGCCACACACACACACACCAACACCCTCCCAAGGTCAAACCCAACCCTGATGAAATGAAATTGAACTTGACAGCTCTGTGATAGACCATGGACAATGACTAAGCACAACTCCCAGTTTTCCACCCCTTCAAGAGGTTGAACGTTAACGCTACGTCTGTCCTGCTTTTCTTCTTATCGTAAACTCCTTGACTTGCCCAAAGTGAGGCTGGAAAGAGTTTCTCGAATTTCCTGATCTTCCAGGGACGTTCTCCTTTTCTTGCGAGATCTTTCTTCCTCTTCTCTTCCAAGCACAGGCAGTCCTCGACTTACGACCACACTTGAGCTCAATGTTTCTGTTTCGGAAACATTTGTTAAATGAATGTTGCCCTGTTTCACAAACTTTCTTCCCGGAGCCATGAAAGGAATCGCTGCCGTAGTGAAATCAGTAACAGGGTGCTGAAGTGAATCTGGCTTTCCCGTTGACTTTGTCGGTCAGGTGGTCTCAAAAGGGGATCACATGACCCCGGGGACAGGGCAACTGGCATAAGTACATGCCAGTTGCCAAGCATCCGAATTTTGATCATGTGACCATGGGGAATGCTGTAACGGTCCTAAGTGTGAAAAGCAGCCGTAAGTCACTTTTTTTCGGTGCCGTTGTAACTTCAAATGGAGACTAAGTGAAAGGTTGTAAGTCGAGGACTACCTGTATGTATAACAGGAATCTGGGGATACTTTTGTAAGGAATGTTTGGAAAAAGCATTCAGAGGAAGAGTGACCATAAATCAAGAGGGACTTCCACCAGGGGTGGGATTCTACCGGTTCTGTCCGGCTCTGTGGAACCGGTAGCTCTGAAGAGCAGCAGACATAGAACCAGTTCTATGTCTGCTGCTGTTTTGGCCCACCCACCTGCCTGGGCTCTTACTTGACCTTTATTTCCTGCTTTTTCAACCTCAGCTGCTTTGCGCAGCACAGCTGCAGTTGAAAAAGCAGGAAAAAAGGGCTTTTTCAACCGTTGCGCACCCATGTGCAGCACTGCTCAGCTGTTCCAGGCAGCAAGCTGACGATGATTCACAAATGCGCACAGCAAATCGTAAATCACCAAACCGATAGTTACACCGGTCGGATCCCACAGTATTGATTTCAAAGCCGTAACATCGAAATGCAAGGGAAAAAACCAAAAGACAGCTCATTTGGGAAGCATTTGCCACAAAAAGTTTGGACAATCTGAGCATTTTGGAAAGAAAAGGAGGTGACGGAGCATGAAGGAATGGTTGAATGATGAAAGAAAAGTCTTAAGGCGTATAAAGTTGAACAGTATTCTGCAGTGGTTCGAGAAACCTGAGAATGATTGGACATGGATAGTTATTATTAATAATTTTAGTATGGTTTTGAATCCTAATAACGGTATAATGGACATTATCTGGATAAATTGCAACAGGGGATGTTTTGAATTCGAGCATCTTGGTTCACACACAGTGGACAGGTAGCTAAGATTGTGGGTGCGTAGCCTAGTAAACAAAGCTAGAACACAACCAATCAGCAGTTGAGGGGATCAGCTGCTATTTAGGCCTGCTTGTCTCTTGCCAAACAGACCAATCACATTGAACTTCATTTACCATGTAAAACCTCCCCAGAGAGTCTTGCTTATCACGATGAGGCTAGATTGATTCCAGGATCATGTGTTGGGTAAACTTGGTGATTTTATTTTGTAAGCCACGGTTTGTGATTTAGCATCTATATTCAGACCTGCCCAGTTGTGGTTGAATTGATCAACCATGGTAAAACCAATCACCGTGCTGCTGTGTTTTGTGAACCAGGTCAGTGTGTAGCATCAGGCCCTACGGAACATGAGTTTACCCAGTGGTGGTCTTCAGCAGGTTCTGAGCAGTTCTGGAGAACCGGTAGCAGAAATTTTAAGTCATTCAGAGAACTGGTAAATCCCACCTCTGAATAGAGATTTTACAGTATCCTTCCCCTGCCACGCCCACCAAGCCACGCCCACAGAACCAGTAGTAAAAAAAGTTGAATCCCACCACTGAGTTTACCCCTGGCTAAAACGGTTTTGCATGAGCGTTAGCATTCTTTTTAAGGCGATTCTGGGCAGTTCCATGGGAGTCAAATGAAAGGCTCACATATATTTGTAAGTTAAGGTTCTGTGGACACTTCCTGCTTCTGTCAAGAAGAATTCTGTATTCTAGATCAGGCCAAGTCGGCTATAGCAAATTGTGGTTCAATTCATATAAACAATTTTATGTGAAAATGAAATATACGATGGTTACCTCGGTACTCATGGTTAATTAGTTCTGGGAGGTGGCGATGAATACCCAAAATCATGAGTAACAAACAAATTTTCCCCATAAGGGATAATGTAGTGAGTCACAAGGCAGCCGACACCAACAAATTCTAGCTTGTGTGGCGAGTACCAAAACAAACAATGAGTACGGAGACAAAATTTTCACATCCAAATGCGTTGAGTACCAAATTTGATGAGTTTCAAAGCAGTTGAGTGTCGAGGTACCATTGTCCAGTTTGATCATCAACGTGAGCTCTTTAACTTGGCTAAAACAGCTTTAGGTATTCATTCCCTTCAAAGCTTCTAGATACCAATGCTTAGGAGAAGCCACTACAATATCAGGTGCATTGTAACATCGCTGTGCAAAGAGTGCTCCAAATGTCATACTTCACATCAGTTGCTCTCAGATATCATGGTGTACTTGCCCCCCACCACTGCCTCCCTTGCTCCCCAACCTACCACTTGGAGTCCTAGTGGATGATCATGTTCTGACCAAGGCTTCCTGAGACAGGAACAATCACACACTGCTCCCAAAAACCTTTTTTTAAATTATTCCAACAGCTGTGAATTATATGCATTCACAGCCCGTGATGAGTCCCAAACAGTTTATGAATAGTCCAACAGAAGTCTGCCACAATCTTTCAGGATAAGGCTGATAAGCACCCACCTTTATCTCCCTTGAAATGCTGCCAATGACTAAATTGCCAATTAGCTGTACAAGGCCAAATGGAACACAAAGTCAACACGGAGCTTCAGAGTTTAAACCGACCACAACGAACAAAGTTGCTTCCTGCAAAGGCTCATGTCCCTTTGCTCCTCCTTTATGTTTTATGGGAGGGGGCCAATCATCTCCAAGCCTTACTCCTGAGTCGCCCCTTTTGTCTTAACTGTTCTTGCCTTCTGGCAGCTCTGCACAAGCATGCACTGGGAACAGGATCCCCTGTTCCTCTGCCTTGCTGATGTCAGATTCTGGAGGCTCCAGAGTCAGCACATAACTCTTAGATGGCCCTGGCCCCAACTCTGTGTTGGATGCAGATCCCTCATCTGAGACCTCCCCAGACCGCAGGACTGGCCCATATTCCTCCCCACTGTCCGACTCTGCTGCTAGCTCCACAGGCCACCGTCAGACCACAATAGATCACTTGAATATGAGCCAGCCATATGCAGCAGCAGCCAAAAATGCTATACAATCCTAGGTAGTCAAACAGAGGCATTAGAATCAAGTATTAGTACTGCTTTATAAAGCCTTAGCAAGGCCACCTCTGGAAGACTGCAACCAATTTTGGTCACCATACTACACAAAAGATGTTAAGCACCTGTAATCATTTCGCAATGCTTTCACAATGCTGGTGAGCAACACACAGTGTCACAGTGGCTTCGTCATGTCGAGACTCGGCTTTTTTTCTCCCCTTGGGCCAGGATGGAAGCAAAGTGTCAGTCTGAGCTCCATTCAAAATCCAAGAAAGAAATACTTCAACTCCATAGATTAAAGTAAAGGAACTTTTACTGAATTTTAAAGTGGTAGCTACAGGTAGAATTCTGAATCTAAGAAATTAGGCGCGCAGATCACATATACAAAGGGGTGAAATTGACCCCACCCCCCAAAGTCCAAGATCTTCCTCCAATAAAAAGTTCTGAATGTGATCATGTGGGCATCTGCAGGTGGTGATGAGGCTTCTGTCCGTTGACCTTGACATATTTCGATAAAATTTAGCAGTTGCGCAATAGAAAGACAGTTGAGCAAGGAAACAGAAACTTAAGAACAAGAATTCTATACTCCCCCTCCTCCTTCTCATTTATAGCACAGGAATGTAACACCTCCAGCTCTCTTCCCTTCCAATCCCCCCTCCCCCCGCTTACTAATGACAGCCAAAAGATGCAGAGAGCAGTGAGAAAGATACATAGCAGTAGAAAAAATGTAGAAGAGATCTTGAAGGCTGACACAAAGTGTTGAAACCCAACTTCAGAAATGCTGGTTAACCTTGGATTAAAGCAGGTTTATAGAGTCCCAAGCAGAAGCATTTATCCCACTCCTGCCCAAATCTTTGCGCATATGCAGGAAGTTCTCCAGCTAAGGTTGCGTCCTCTTGGTGATCATGTTTTGGGCGCTAGGATAGTTTGCTAATACTGTGCCATCTGGGAGAATTCTAATTTTGTTACTACTCAGCAGTTCAGGGGATCTGTTCAGTTCACTTCTCTTCTTCTCTTCCCCTTTTAAGATGTAGATCTGGGACATCCAACCTTGGCCACTTTTAAGACCGGTGGACTTCAACTCCCAGAATTCCCCAGCCAGCATGGCTGACTGGGGAATTCTGGGAGTTGAAATCCACCGGTCTTAAAAGTGGCCAAGGTTGGACACCCCTGACGTAGATCATTGGAAGGTAACCGGTGCTGATTTTGACTTTCTGCTCCTCTATGTTATGGATCTAAGATGGTGGATACTTGCTGTTTCTTGTGAAGTGTTCAGCCTCATCCCAGTCTGTAAACTCCAAACAAATACTTAGTATTGTTTTAATATCCGCAGCTTTTTTTTTTTTTTTAATGTAGACTTTTGGAGGGCCCAAAGATTCCCATGCATGGAGAAAAGATGAGAGGCCTCTTCAAACCGTTGGAAGATTTGGGATGGGTGGCGTGCCAGTAAATTTAAAAAACAAGAGCTTTCCAATTGCTTCTCCCATGTGTTGCATCTGGAATAGCTCAGATGCGCTAGAAATTCAGGGGTCACATCAATCGATAGCCTAAAAGCAGCCTTTCCAATTTGTCAGCCAGGATTGTTTTCTTTTAAAAATAAAAAAAAAATAAAAATGCAAACTGCAGGAGGGTGTGTGTGTGCACAGAGTATGCGTGTGTGTATAATCACTGGAACCAAGAGAAGGATTTAGCCCTTTTCCTGTATTGCCGTTCTGTGGAGGCTAATTTTAATTTCCCTGCAATAACTCAGCATTGCATTGGGGGAGAAATCCCCCCAGGGTTGCGAAGGGGTGGAGGAGAGCAAATGCCAGAGAAATCACAACTGCTTAGCAGAAGGCTTCCATCCTTCCTTCCTTCCTGCATTGGAGACAACTTGCAAAAAAGTAAAAATAAATAAAAGTCCTTGTGTAAATTTGACATTTTACCTGCTGTCTCCCTGCCATTTCCCAGGGCATTCAGACCCACTGATGAGCTTTCGTGCAATAAAATCTGTATAGAAGAGCCCTAGGAAGCCATGGTTTTGTGGGAAAATCGAATCAACAAATTAAAAAGGAAAGAAAGAAAAGATGATTTAATGGAGGAGAAACCCAGGCCGATTTGGGCCACACACCACGAAAGCCCCACGACACCCCACGAGCAGGAAAAGGTTAAAACTTCTAATCCAGGCGCTGAAACATTTGCATGAAACGTGTGTGTGTGTGTGTGTGTGTGTGTTTGTGTGTGTGTGTGTGTGTGTGTTTATTTTTTTCTCTCTCTCTGTGTATATCCACATGCACACCCTTGTGCACGTAACGGATCAATAATAAGCACAGCTTTTTAAAAACTATGGTGAGGCAAAGCACCAATTTATCACAGATTTGGGGGTTGTGAATGCATGAAGAATGTAAGCCAAAACTGGGAGGGGGGAGGTCCCATCATATGAGGCAGCATCACGAGTGAATGGGGACACTGAGTGTCCTTTTAATATATATATATATATATATATATATATATATATATATATATATATATATATATATATATAAACAACAGCAACAACAAACAAAAGTTAGTTTACAGGGTTTTGTGAGTTTAAATGCCTTATATTTAACAATCATAATTTATGACTAACTTGTAGATATTTGTGGATTTTTATTTAATTATTTTTATAGTTGGGTTGGATTTTTTTCTTTTGGCATTTTTAATTATAATTTATTTATTTAGAAACGAATACTAATTTTTTTAATTGCTCCTCTATTACCTCATATTATATATATATATATATATATATATATATATATATATATATATATATATATATATATATATATATATATATATATATATATATATCTGGCATAGTTTCTGGGAATGGAATGCTTTTGCATGCGTTGGTACTTTTGAAGAATGATCAAACCGGTGTGGGGGACACATTTACCATTTCAAAATGAAAACAAAAATTATTCAGGGTGTGTGATGACAAACTGTATTACTTGTGGTGCTGTTACCTTGGAGACATTCCATACAAAAAAAAAATGCAAACCTTTGATTCTGTATGCTGTGACATAGTGGAAATTTTGCAATATAGTGGCCGTGTTTTAGCATACACAAACACATTAATATATATATATATATATATATATATATATATATATATATATATATATATATATATATATGAATATTATTTGCACTCATCAAATGGTGATGATCCACTCACTCACAATATTTTATTTTATTTTTTGTATTGAGGGAAAAAGTTGCCGTCCTCCAAACCATTTGTCAGAAATGGTGTAGTAGGATCTCCTGCTTGGCAGGTGGGGTTGGGCTAGATGTCCTACAAGGTCCCTTCCAACTCTGTTAATCTATTTTGAAATCAAAGGAAAGCGTTTCTGTCTGAAAGCTTTGGCATTAAATTTTCCCCAAACTCTGTTCCTTCCTCTGAGTCATTAAAAAAAAAACCCATGAAAGCTTGTGTGTAATGCCAAATTCACACATAGCCATGGCGTGGTAGGCCATAGAAGAGAAAAAACTGCACCAGATCATACTGGAAATCCATGTTTATTGGTGCAAACAGGTTCCTAGGACTCTGGATGTGCCCGAGGAAAATCTAAAGGAAAAAAAAAAGTTAGTCCTTGAACAAAATATTAATCCAATCCCTTTCATGGTATTTAGCTTGTAGATGGTCTTCAGCAGGGGTATCAATCTCGCGGCCCGCTGGCTGGAGGTGTCATGCGCTGGCCATGCCCATTCCCACTTTAGTGAAGGGGGGAGTAAAAGTCATGATACGTCACATGACACGGGGAGTTTGACCCCCCCCTTCAGGGTCCTGCTTCAGCCTGGAAAGAAACGAAGGAAGTTGACTCTGCTTTAAGAAACCCCATTTTAGTAAAAATTAATACGACACTTAAAGCAATGACTCCTTTTGCCAGGATTTGCCAGGGTTATGCAAATGTTTGAGAACTTTAAGCTTAATCCAGGGGGTGCTTAAATCTGGGCCGCGGGACTGGTCTGCAAATAGCAAAGGACCAGCCCACAGTGCCTCTGGCAGCCGAATTAGAGTGCCGGGAGGGGGGAACGTATGCAACCCTTCCACAGCCCATTTTCAGCATAGATGGCCTCCTGCACCACTCTGCTGGCCAAACTAGGCCACGGGGGCTCCCACATGGACCCCGGTGCACCATTTTGGTCGGTAGGGTGCAGCAGGAAGCGTCCGTCCCATCTCTCCCACTCCCTCCAACCGGCCCACGGAGGAGAAGTACAATGCTGATCTGGCCTTCAAAGAAATCCAGTCGGACACCCCTGGCTTAATCTCTGAGAATGAGTAGCACAGATGGGTTTCCTTGTGCCCACATGAGATCTGAGGCACTTTTTCTAAGTGATAGTCACTTCATGAATTCATAATCGGAAGGTTCATAAGCCTTCTGATTTCCTTTTGATGTGGCTGGATTTATGTCCCAGATCCTTCACCAAGCAGTAGAGATTGGTAGATTGATAGATTGGTAGGGATTGGTTGGAGTAATGTATAGAGCAGGGGTCCCCAAACTTGGCAACTTTAAGATTTGTGGACTTCAACTCCCCGAATTTGAAGTCCACAAGTCTTAAAGTTGCCAAGTTTGGAGAGCTCTGGTACAGAAAGTCATCGTCTACATTCTTGGGTCTCCATCAAGGATCTGCAGCTTTCATCATTTCAAAGCTAATTACTCCAGTTGGCTTGCTGTGGGGCCACACACTACAACAGCGAGTAAAACTGTAAGACTTCCTCCATTGGGGGCGGGGGGAAGAGTGACAGGCATTTTAAAACATGAAATGGATTCCTTAAGTATCAGTACCCGTTTTGATCTGACCCTAATTTCTTGAAATTCCCCAAAGGGTGTGGGTAGTCCTTATGCAAACTTCAAACCATGCTTTTTCCATTGCTGATACAATCACACCATCAATTAAATGAAAAAAGATGGTGTGTTGTGCACATCTGGGGAGCTCAAGTATCAGCATTTATGGCTCCCACCAAGATCAACATGCAATGAGAAAGAATGACCAACCGCCTCCACTCTTAATTCATCTGCAACTTCCTCATCACAACATTGTGCATAGAAGAGCCAAGGTCTTAATGCAGGTGTGTCCAACATTGGCTACTTTTAAGACTTGTGGACTTCAACTCCCAGAATTCATGGCTGGCTGGGAAATTCTGGGAGTTGAAGTCCACAAGTCTTGGAATGGTTGTGGTGGGACCCCCCTGAGCTGAAATTATTAATCTTATCCATTCCTCCCAGTGGGATACCATCATCTCTTGCCTATTATTGTTGTAAATGCTACCGTTTCTAGCATCTTGTGCTAGAGCAACACAACAATTGGTTTTTGAGCCACCCGAAGTCACTTTGGAGGGATGGCTGGCCTTATAAATCAAATACATAATTCCTCATCCAATACTCATGCTTCTGAGGGATGCTGGGAACTTTGAATTCAGCAACAGTTTAGTAAGTTGTGGAACATCTGGAGATTGTGTGATAAATGATCACTCAATGCAAACTACTTTCATCGGGGAAAGACATTTAGATCCAGCTTTCTCAACTGCAGGATCTCCAAAGATGTTGGACTTTGGTGGGCAAAATTTGCAGCCATAATTACTGGAGGTGGGGATAAATCAGAGAAATGCTTAATTGAGATGGTTGGTTTTGGTTTTTTTTAAATCACCGCAGACATTTCCAGAGCTCAAATTGCACACAGTGGGATGGCTAGCCTTTGTATTCTTCCAAAATGAACATATCTATCTCTTGCGCTATCCTGTAATGCACCATGTTGACAACTTAAAACTGAGTTGAATAAAGTTGAAAAGGAAGGGAACTAATGAGAGATGTGCAATGTCAAAGGCAATTATAGCTGGCTAACCAATTCTCAAATATTTCTTTAACAAATTATCATCTCCAGCCAAGGGGACACCCTTGCTTTACAGAAGGGGCATTAATTTTCTCAGTTACAGTCCAAATCCTCCTCATTTCCCTTAATGACAAAGAAAAGTGACTGGATCATTCACTCTTTTTTTTTTTGTACTCCTACTGCTGTTTTGTTGTGCTGTGCAACATTTTGCTACATAGACTATTTTATAGGCGAAAGCTAGAAATATTTATTATTCCTATTAAAGCAATAGTGCATTCGGAGAAAACTAAAGAGACATTAGAAATTGTGTAAATGCTTAGATTCACTTTTGGTGGATTTTTTTGTACTTTATTTATAACTAATAAAATGAATTGCATTGCTAACTACTTCCTTGGGGTTCTTCATGATAGTGTGAACCAGT
Organism: Notechis scutatus; assembly: GCF_049901735.1. Taxonomy (NCBI): domain Eukaryota; kingdom Metazoa; phylum Chordata; class Lepidosauria; order Squamata; family Elapidae; genus Notechis; species Notechis scutatus. The sequence continues at coordinate 258,976,112 of NC_142010.1, read as the reverse complement.
GAATGGCTGGGTTGGCTGAGAAGAGGCGCTGATGGCAAGCGCAAGAGCACTTAGACTTATATATACTGATACTAATGATACTGAGCTGGCAGGAAGAGCTAACACCCAAGATCAGGGCTCTCAAACATCCAGCCTGTAGGCCAGATGCATCATGCTCTAGCCACACCCATGCCCGGTTTAGTGAAGGGGAAAAAGCTCCCTATATGTCAGGTGACACCGCCGTGATGACGTGAGTTTCACACTCCTGCTCTAGATGATAGGCTCAAGATCCAGATGGATCTTGACAGACTAGAACACTGGGCAGTATCTAACAAAATGAAATTCAATGTGGAGAAAAGTAAAGTCTTACACTTAGGCAAGAAAAACCCAAAGTACAAATATAGACTGGGTGAAACCAGGCTCAATAGCAGTAACTGTGAGAGGGATCTTGGAGTCTTAGTGGACAACAGATAAATAGAAGCCAGCAGTGTGCAGCAGCAGCCCAAAAAGCCAATGCAATCCTAAATTGCATTAACAGAGGGATATAATAGAGATCAAGGGAGGTTCTAATACCATTCTATAAAACCTTAGTAAGACCACACCTAGAGTACTGTGTCCAGTTTTGGTCACCACACTATAAAAAAGATGTTGAGACTCTAGAAAAAGTATAGAGAAGAGCAACCAGGATGATTAGGGGACTGGAGGCTAAAACATATGAAGAACGGTTGCAAGAACCGGGCATGGCTAGTCTGGTGAAGAGAAGGACCAGGGCAGACAGGATAGCAGTCTTCCAATATTTGAGGGGCTGCCACAGAGAGGAGGAAGAGGTCAAGCTATTTTCCATGGCACCCGAAGGCCAGACAAGGAATAATGGATGGAAACTGAGCAAGGAGAGATTCAACCTGGAAATTAGGAGAAATGTTCTGACAGTGAGAACAATCAACCCATGGAATTCAGAAGTTGCCTTTAGAAGTTGCCAAAGCTTCATCACCTGAAGTTTTCAAGAAGATATTGGACTGTCATCTGTCAGAAATAGTGCAGGGTCTCCCGCTTGGGTGGTGGTGGTGGGGTTGGACTAGATGACTGACAAGGTCCTTTCCAACTCAGTTAATCTGTTAAATCTGAAGACAGGTTAATCACCTTGAGATCTGTTAAATATATCGCTTCATAGTGTTTTACAGCACTTTCTGAGTAGTTTAAAACATTGGCATATTGCCCATCACAATCTGGATCCTCATTTGACCAACCTTGGAAGGATGGAAGGCTGAGTTAACCTTCAGCCAGTAAGGATCAAACTGCTGGCAGTCAACAGAGTTAGCCTGCAATATTGCACTTTAACCTCTGGGTCACCAGGATTCTTATATCTAATTTATTTGAAACAGTCATCCTCAACCTTTCCGGCTCTGTGGACCAGCAATGGCAACGAGGCATAGAGAGGATGATTTCACTTGCACAAACACAACTTTGTGCGTTTGCCCACCATTTGCAAGGCCCAGTTCCCAACAGGCTGCAGCCGGGTACCAGGCCACAGCCTGGGTGTTGGGGACCCCTGTCCTAGACAGCATTTCCTCAGATCATTCCCACGTTACATTACCTCAAGCATTTTCTGGCTATTTTGGACTTTGTAGCCATCACTGGAAAGATGCAAGGAAAGTACTATGGAGCAGATGGGCCTTGGAAATTTTTAAAAAAGTATTTCTTTTTTCCTCCACTCACCAACCTCCTCTCTCCCAGTTTGGGAGCCTGCTTCAAATCCTGACAGCAAATCATAACAATAGTTTATTTTTCAGAAACATAACAGTATTGTTGTGGCCTGTTGGCCACAGGCCCCTCCAGCAGCCTGTTCTGACCCCAACCCTTTTCCAAGAAGACAAACAATCACCAAAGGGAACAGAAACCTTTTAATGAGTCTTATGAATCCCTGGTTAAAAGGCTGCTGCAAACTAATTAATTTGATAAGCACAAGCTTCGCCAAAACTGTACAAGACTGCCAAGAATCACAGATAAGAAATATATCCCAACACAAGAGTCTTCAAATACCAACTTAAGATATTGTAATGTCCACGAGGCTGAGTTTCAAAATGTCTTTGCTTCCTGCAAAGAACATTCGCTTCACAGCTGGCTTTTATCTTCTGGAAGGAGGGGCCATTACCTTGCAGCCTTACTCCCGAGTCACCCATGCTGTTGCAGCTGCTCTTTCCTGCGAGTAATCCTGTGCGCACGTGCACTTGGCACAGGCTCCTCGGGAACCTCCTCATCGCTGCTGCCAGCCCCCACAATCTCTGAAGGCAGCAGTCCACTCCCTAATGGTCCTGGCCCCTCATCTGAGTCCTCACTCTCCTCAGCCATCCGCACCTGCTGCCGGCTAAACACAACACAGCCAAATCAAAGGAGGAAGGAGGCATGGAAGTCAGGGTCAGCATCAGGGCAGCCTGGGAGCTCCGAGGGGGAAGAAGGAATAGAGCTGGCAGAGAGAGAGAGAGAGAGAGAGAGGTGGAGCCTGGCCCATCAGCCCTCAGATGGAGAGTCAACAGCCCAAAGGTCTGGAGTGGCTGATGAGTAACAGCTGGGTCCAGTGCCTGATGGGCGGCTGTGCAGAAGGCAGAGGAGAGGAGAGCAGTGGGAATCTATGGGCCGGTCCTTGGGATGGAAGAGCCACCACTGCTAATGAAGCCCCACCCTGGTTCTGGGGATAAAAGGCCGGGGACGGAGATGAATAGATGTGGCAGACAACTATTCATCTTCTGGCTAGCTGGACTTGTTAGCCTGTGAGAGAAACTTTGTGCTGGGGCTGCCGGCATTCCCAATAACGGAATCTTTTAAGTTCACATCAGAGCAAGGGTGGGATTCTACCAGTTTGCACCTATTCGCTAGAACTGGTTGTTAACATTCTAAGCAGTCGGGAGAACTGGTTGTTAGAAGAAATTACTGGCCTAATCCTGTAAGGAAGGCAGGAAGGAAACATTCTGGTGTTGCTTACAGAAACTGCCTCTCCATTAACCCTTATTACATTCTTGGCAGGACTAGACTTCCTGTCTCAGGAACTTCTCTGGAGTTTTTTTCCCCTCCTTTGCTGGTACTTTGCTTGTGTGGAGTGACCATTCAAAGTTACAGTGGCACTGAAATAAGTGACTTATGACCATTTTTCACACTTATGACTGTTGCAGCATCCCCACAGTCATGAGAGGCCAGGCGAGGAGATGCGTGCCTCGATGTGAGTGATATTGAGTTGGCCACACCCAGCCAATAACATGACCACCAAGCCATGTACACTAACTAAGCCACACCCACAGAACCGGTTGTTAAACATTTGAATCCCACCTCTGCATCTGGGTCAGAACAAGTATCTTCTATCCATTGGAAACCTGAAGAACCAATAAATACCATGGAGGGATGGATGGAGGGATGGATTGAAAATTAAAAATTGTTAGGGCTGTCCACTCATCTACAACTTTGTTTACAAAGTTTGCCAGACTTGTTATTCCACAGTGTGACTGTCAAGGTTTCCTCACTTAAAAGATTCCGAAACTTGTAGTTTGGCACGATATTCTCAGAAATCTCTGCTTAATTAAAGTATTCGTACCCCACACTGCAACTAGAGGTTGACAACACCGCTTCCGAGCCAATACAAGGAGCACAGCTGGTGCCATTTGATAGCAACGCAAAATAATTAATTTCAGAATCTCTGTTATTAAAATCGCTGGTGTCCTTCCCTCTTTCCAAGATGAAAGTATGCGGAATGCAAAATTCCTGCTCTCACTGGGAAAGCATTTCTCATCCGTTGTGGTGAAATGGATTCAGTGTGAAAAGGTCCGAAAAGAACCATCCCAAGAGCCAACTGGTCAACGAACGGAAAGCGTGGTGAGGTGAGCATGTTACTTTGAATATACAGGAAGTCCTCGACTTACAATGGTTCATTTAGTGACCGTTCAAAAGTTACAATGACCACTGAAAAATGGGACACATGACTGTTTTTCACATTTATGACCGTTGCAGTATCCCTATGGTCACATAATCAAAATTTGGATGCTTGGCAAGTGACTCATATTTATGACAGTTTCACTGTCCCAGTGTTCTGACCTAGGCTTCACAAAACCACAGAGCAGATTCCCTGTCACAGCAAAAGCCCTTTTTATTAGGCTAATGTGAATTCCTATCATTCACATCCAGCAAAGTCTTGGCAAACAGTCTTTTAGGGGTGAATTACAACCACAGACCTTATCAAGTTTGGAGAGTTGCCAGGCCAATAGCTTCCAAGTGCAATGCTGTACAATAAACTATTTGGCAAGGAGTCTCTGAGAATCATGAACAAATCTTCACACTAATTAAATGAACTGTCTCCTGCAAACACCAGTCCCCTTTAGCTCCTCTTTATTCCCTATGGGTGGGTCCATTCACCGTCCACCTGTGCCTTTACTCCCAAGTTGACCCTTGTTCCTTAACTGTTCCCTTCTCCTGGCAGCTCTTTGCATGTGCACACTGGGAACAGGCTCCGGCTGTTCTTCTGCCCCACTGATCTCCAACTCCGAAGGCAGTTGATAACTGTCAGATGGCTCTGGCCCCATCTCTGCCTCCGACACAGAGCCCTCATCAGAGCCTTCCCTAGACTCCAGGACTGGCCCATGTTCCTCCCCAACCTCCTCACTGTCTGAGTCTGCCGCCAGCTCTGCTGGCAGCTGGCGGGCCACATCACCCAGAGGAGGGGTGTCCTGCAATCCCTTTTGGCGATCTTCTCACAAGCAAAGTCAGATTCACTTAACAACCCTGTGACTAACTTAACCACTGCAGCAATTCACTTAACAAGCATGGCAAGAAATGTTGTAAAACGGAGCAAAATTCACGTCATGACTGTCTCGCTTAGCAGCAGAAAGGTTGGGCTCAACTGTGGTCGTATATCGAGGACTACCTGTATCTAAAAAGAAAGCAAGGTGCAAACTGAAGGAGCAAATTATGGCATGAAGTGATAACATGGTAGCCCTATTCCAGTATTTGAGGGGCTGCCACAAAGAAGAGGGGAGTCAACTTATTCTCCAAGGCACCTGAAGCAGTGGGGGGATTCAAACAATTTTTACTACCAGTTCTGTGGACGTGGCTTGGTGGGCCGTGGCTTGGTGGGCATGGCTTGGTGGGCGTAGCAGGGGAAGGATACTGCAAAATCCCCATGCCCTTCCCACCCCACTAACCTGCTTTCCAGCTCCGTTCTCCTGTGCAGGGCAACAAAAGAATACCCAGCCAATCAGCTGGGACTCGGGAGGCGGAGAATAGATGGGGGCGGGGCCAGTCGGAGGTGGGATTTGCTGGTTCTCCGAACTACTCAAAGTTTCCACTACCGGTTCTCCAGAACTGGTCAGAACCTGATGAATCCCACCTCTGACCTGAAGGCAAGACAAGAAGCAACGGGTGGAAAACTCATCCAGGAGAGAAGCAACCTAGAAGTAAGGAGACATTTCCTGACATTTAGAACAATTAATGAGCGGAATGGCATGCCTCTAAGAAGTTGTTGGTGCTCCAACGCTGGAGGATTTTAAGAAGAGATGGTCTCAAATGGAATAGAACAGGGGGGTCCAACTCAATTTCATTGAGGGCCACATCAGGGCTGTGGTTGACCTTGGGGGGCTGGGTAGGCGTGGCCGGCTGGGTACGCCTGCCTGACTGGGTGGGTGTGGCCAGCTTGCCACCACTCCCCAAACTGCTAGCATGTTTCCTCTTCACATGGGTAGACCAGGATGGCCCCATGGGCCAGATATGACCACATTGCGGGCCAGATTCGGCCTGTGGGCCTTGAGTTTGTACAGGGTCTCCTGCTTGAGGTGGGGGGTTGGACTAGGGGGGTTGGACTAGAACATTTGTCACCAACCGGTGTGCCGTGGCCCACTCCTGGTCCATGAGAAATTTTTGGTGGTCCGCAGAGAAATGTCACCCCCAGAGCACCCCCCAAAGCAATTAATCCAGGCTGCGTGGGAACACAAGGCTGTGTCACCCACATGGCCCGCAGGAAACCTCCCTGCCCACTCACTCCTTACCTGGCAAACTTGCCTGCTAAGTTGCTATTTTTCTTTTTTTTTTTCCCCTAACCATCAGCTGTTGTGCTATGCTGAGATATTTAGATAGCTAGAAAGCAGGAAATTGTTGGATTTCTTGCTTTCTAGATAATCTTTAGATCTTCGACTCTGCTTTTAAACAGAGTCTAATCTCCCTTAGGACTGAAGGTTCTATTATTCAGTGCAGCTAGCCGATGGCAGAAGCACAGATCTCTGAATGAATCTGTGATTCTGTGAGCAACTCAATCTGTCTGCCTGCTTTGCCTGATTTTGGGTAAAAGTTGCTCTTTTTTAAATAAAAAATTCAATATTTACATACATGGTGTGTTATGAGTTAATTTTGTGAGTTTGCTTGCTAGCAAATTTTATCTGACAGACTGAGATAGCCAATGGCAGATAGATCGATCTCTGAATCTGTGATTCTGTGAGCAACTCAATCTGCCTGCTCGCTGTGCCTGGTTTTGGGTAAAAGTTGCTCTTTTTTTAAATAAAAAAAAATCAATATGTATATAAATATTTATAATATTTACATACAAGCCATGCCCAGCCAGTCACATGACTACCAAGCCACACCCACAAATTAGGCCACACCCAAGAACCGGTTGTTAAGAAATTTGAATCCCACCCTTGCCTCTGTGTGTTTTTTAGTGTGTGTGTGTGTATGAGAGAGAGAGGGAGAGAGGGGTTAGATCAGATCTCTCTCTCTCTCTCCCACCAACGTCTGGAAGCCACTGTCAGTCAAAATAACTATTAGTGGTCCGCGGGATTTAAAATTATGAGTTTGATGGTCTCAGAGGTCCAAAAAGTTGGCAACCCCTGGACTAGTTGGCAACCCCAGGTCCCTTCCAGCTCTATTCTGATTGACTGATTGAAATTAGCCTTGGCGAGGGGCTTCTCATCGTGGCAAACATTTAGGGCGAGAGTGTAAAATCTTGCCAGCGAATGCCAGAGGGACCAGCTTCCTTCACGTTGCTAGAGAATCTTGCCTTTGACTCAAGAATTCAGCAATGGATGATCTTTCTCAGCAGCAGTAGCAAATGGCTCCTGGCCCGAGCATTTGAGTCTGTGCTTTGGCCAAGAATGTGCTCGTTTAAAATGAATGTATGTAAATCCTCCCTTGGAAAAGTTGTAAGGGGACTTTATTGCATCTGTGCATTCGTGGTTGTAGCAACAGGAATGAGGATGAGGGGAGGGCTGGGGAAGGCAGATTTTAATCCTGCAGGAAGGGCAAGTCTGCAGTGGCGCTTTTGTAGCATCTGGCTGTCCCTGACTGTGTCCGTTGGGTGTCTGCATGGATCCTGAGACTGCAGTGACTCTAAAATATGTGTCAGGGAAAGATCAGGGGTGGGCTTCGAAAATTTTAGCAAATTTCTCTGCCCGGTTGCTGGGTGGACCTGGCCATGGTGGGCGTGGCCTAGTTGGCCTCCTGCATCCAGGGTTGCCATCTGGCTGTTTTTCCGACCAAATTCGAGAAATCTGGCTGTATAGAAATCTGTTTGGCCGTGAAAAAAATCATGTCTCCGGCCAAATGTATTTGGCCAGAAATTTGGCCGTATGAAAGTTGCTTGGCCGTGAAATCGAAATTTTGGCCGAATACCGGTTTTCAATACAATATGTTCACATTTTTTCAATGGGGGGGGGGGGGAATCCCCCTAAAAACCCTCATGCCCTAGCTCCCCCCTCCTCAGGATCGCTGCATTTGGCCCTGAGCTTTCCAAACGGTAGTAGCGGTTATTTGAAGTGAGCTGCCTAGCCTGGATGTGAGTAAAGAAACGCAGAAATTCCCATGATGTCACGTCACGTTGTTGAATAAAGACTATTGTTTATGATTTGATTATTTAAAAACAGTTAAAAAAAAAAAAAAACACCAATATATCCTCATGTTATATTGCATAAAAAAATTTGGCCAGAAAATTTGGCCGTGAGAGAAAATAATTTGGCCCAAATTTGGCTGTATTTTGACTTGAGTTTGGCCGCAGAGCCAAGCTGCGATCTGGCAACCCTGCCTGCATCATGGCAGGGGGACGGTTTTGCCCTCCCCGGGCTCTGGAGGCTTTCCTTGAGCCTCCTTGGGGTGAAAATGCCCCCGGGCTCTGGAGGCTCTCTGGAAACCAGAAACAGGCCCATTTCCAGCCTTCCCGAACTTCCGGGAGGCCCATTTTTTGCCCTCCCTGAGCCCCTGCGCAGGGCCTGCCCTTACCTGCATATACGCTTGCCACAATGAGAAGCACCTCGCCAAGGCTAATGTCAACCAGTCAATCAGAATAGGGCTATAATGGATGTTGGAGGTCTTCCGGTCCAACCCACTGCTCAAGCAGCGGGTGTCAAACTCAAGGCCCACAGACCGAAGCTGGCCTGTGATGTGGTCACCTCTGGCCCGTGGAGCCATCCTGGTCTACCCAATGCAAAGGAGAAAGATCGGGCCAACGTAGCTTCGGCCTGGTCTACCCCATGCAAAGAGGAAACATGCCAGCAGTTTGGGGAATGGCATCAAGCTGGCCACACCCACCCAGTTGGCCACGCCTACCCAGCCCCCCAAGGTCAACCACAGCCCTGATGCGGCCCTCAATGAAATTGAGTTGGACCCCCCTGTTCTATTCCATTCGAGACAATCTCTTCTTAAAATCCTCCAGTGTTGGAGCACCAACAATTTCTTAGAGGCATGCCATTCCGCTCATTAATTGTTCTAAATGTCAGGAAATGTCTCCTTACTTTTAGGCTGCTTCTCTCTTGGATGAGTTTTCCACCCGTTGCCTCTTGTCTTGCCTTCAGGTCAGAGGTGGGATTCAGCTCTCACCAGTTCTGGAGAACCGGTAGCGGAAATTTTGAGTAGTTCAGAGAACCAGCAAATCCCACCTTCTGACTGGCCCCGCCTCCATCTATTCTCCGCCTCCCGAGTCCCAGCTGATTGGCTGGGTCTTCTTTGGTTGCCCTGCACAGGAGAACGGTGCTGGAAAGCAGGTTAGTGGTGTGGGGAGAGAATGGGATTTTGCAGTATCCTTCCCCTACTACGTCCACCAAGCCACGGCCCACCAAGCCATGTCCACAGAACTGGTAGTAAAAATTGTTTGAATCCCCCCACTGCTTCAGGTGCCTTGGAGAATAAGTTGACCCCCCTCTTCTTTGTGGCAGCCCCTCAAATACTGGAATAGGGCTACCATGTTATCACTTCATGCTATAATTTGCTCCTTCTGTTTGCACCTTGCTTTCTTCTTGGATACAGGTAGTCCTCGATATACGACCACAGTTGAGCCCAACCTTTCTGCTGCTAAGCGAGACAGTCATGACGTGAATTTTGCCCCATTTTACAACGTTTTTTTTGCCATGCTTGTTAAGTGAATCGCTGCAGTGGTTAAGTTAGTCACAGGGTTGTTAAGTGAATCTGGCTTCCAGGTTGACTTTGCTTGTGAGAAGGTCGCAAAAGGGGGTTGCAGGACATGCCCCGCCTGGGCCACCAAAACCGTCATAAATATGAGTCAGTTGCCAAGCATCCAAACTTTGATTATGTGGCCATAGGGATACTGCAACGGGTGTAAGTATGCACATCCGTCATGTGTCCCATTTTTCAGTGGTTGTTGTAAGTTTTGAACGGTCACTAAATGAACCATTGTAAGTCGAGGACTTCCTGTATATTCAAAGTAACATGCTCACCTCACCACGCTTTCCGTTCGTTGACCAGTTGGCTCTTGGGATGGTTCTTTTCGGTCCTTTTCACACTGAATCCATTTCACCACAACGGATGAGAAATGCTTTCCCAGTGAGAGCAGGAATTTTGCATTCCGCATACTTTCTTCTTGGAAAGAGGGAAGGACACCAGCGATTTTAATAACAGAGATTCTGAAATTAATTATTTTGTGTTGCCATCAAATGGCACCAGCTGTGCTCCTTGTATTGGCTCGGAAGCGGTGTTGTCAACCTTTAGTTCCGGGGTCTCAAACTCAATTTACCTGGGGGCCGCTGGAGGCAGAGTTTGGGGTTAGGCTGGGCCGCCTAAGGGATTCCACAAAAAAACGTTGTTAAAAAAATATCCTCAAATGTCATCAACAGTTAATGATTTCTCCAATACATGAACTGTCCTGAACACATGAATGGAACATTGAATGAAGATCATGAACAGTTGCTCAGAACGTGGCTTCTCCAGCTTACTCCTTGCTGCCAGAGACTTGACAACGCTTCCTCTCACATATCTGAGCCACATTTGGCTTGAGAGAGGAGGCACTTGAGACCCTCAGTATGGCTTGAAGATGATCATCAGTAAGTCTGGACCTGTACGTGGACTTGTTAAAGTTCAGGGTGGAGAAGAAGCCACGACGAGGAACGGCGGGTGGGACTTCCTTCAGAGGTCCATTCCCCCTGCGGGCCGCACTAATATTATAGTTTCATATCACGGTGGGGGCCACAGGATATCGTCCTGCAGGCCGCAATTGGCCCACGGGCTGTGAGTTTGAGACCCCTGCTCTAGTTGCAGTGTGGGGTACGAATACTTTAAATAAGCAGAGAGTTCCGAGAATATCTCACCAAACTACACATTTTGGAATCTACACATTTTGGAATCTACACATTTCAGAATCTAAGTGCAGGGCTTGCACGGAGGCTCGGGGAGGGTGAAAAACGAGCCACCTGGAAGTTCAGGAAGGCCGGAAATGGGCCCGTTTGCGGCTTCCAGGGAGCCTCCAGAGTCCCGGGAGGCCATTTTTGCCCTCCTGGAAGCTCAAGGAAAGCCTCTGGAGTCCGGGGAGGGGAAAAAATGCCCCCCCCATGGTGCAGGAGGCTGATTAGGCCATGCCCACCCAGCAACCAGACAGAGAACGCTTTGCTAAAATTTTTGAAGCCCATCCCTGGTTATGACTATTTTCACTTTTACCACCATTGGTACCACCCCACATGATCAAAAATTCGGACGCTGGGCCACTGACTCGTATTTATGACGGCTGCAGTGTCCCAGGGTCACACAAACCTCTTTTGCCATCTTCTTACACGCAAAGTCAACGGGGAAAGCCAGATTCACTTAACGACCGTATTACGGACTTTACACACACACACACAGATTCACTTAACCAACTTTGGGAAGAAAGGTCGGGAAATGGGACAAAACTCACTGAACGACTGTCTCGCTGAGCCATGGAAATTTGGGACTCAGTGGTTGGTCGTGACTACCTGTATTTATTTATCCGCACATTTCGCAAAAAAGTTATTCAGAAAATGTGAAACACGGAGCACTTTTAGAATAGCAATCTTGAAAAATGTTTTTTAAAAAAAGAACATTGAGCAAATCATCATAAATAACAGTCAAGTCTATCGAAGAGCTGATGGGAGTTATAATATTTCTTTCTGGGTGTGGGAGAAAAGACATTTTGGAATGAAATGAAGTTTTTGCTAAACAAAAGGATCCGTTTTTGGAAAATTAGGAAATTGCCAAAACCTCTTCTGGATTAAGTTAGATTGACATCCAAACCCCCAAGTTAGTTTTGTTCTGAAATTTAATTTGTTGAAGAAAGCATTCCAGACTGAAAATTCACCTGCCAGATGATGCAAAAACAATTTTGGAAAATTACATTCTGCAAAGTATAGCGTGATAGGTAATAGATACATAATAGATAATAAAGTATTCCAGTATTTGAGGGGCTGCCAAAAAAAAGAGGGGAGTCAACTTATTTTCCAAAGCATCTGAAGGTAGGACGAGAAACAATGGATGGAAACTAATCAAGGAGAGAAGCAACCTGGAATGAAGGAGAAACTTCCCAAACAGTGAGGACAATTAACCAGTGGAACAGCTGGCCTCCAGAAGTTTTTTTAAAATAAGTTTTCTTTTATTTTTATACAATCATTCCATCTTCAGTTGAACAAGTGTGTGTTGTCTGGGTGCAAGCATCTTTATTAAACAATAATCAAAATTATAACATCCTTCATTGCATGTTAATTTTACATATTTAACATAGTAATATCCGCCTATTAATTATACTAATTAATTATACAATATTAACACGGTAATATTCAACATGTTAGTCATTATATTAACTTATCACTTTTGACACATCATCTTTATTTTGTTTCCCTATTTCTAACTTCCATTTCTATTATTTAACCATTCATGGAATAAATCCCATACCAGATAATATTCAGTTTGTTCTTCCTCTTTAATTGCCAATATTAATCTATTCATTTCCGCACATTCTAGTATATTCCTAATCACATTCTCATCTGTCACTCTTCCATCTGAAGCTTGCCTTCGGAAGTTGTGGGTGCTCCATCGCTGGAGGCTTTCAAGAAGAGACTGGACAGTCACTTGTCTGGGATGGTATAGGCTCTCCTGTTTGAGCAGGGGGCTGGACTAGAAGACCTCCAAAGTCCCTTCCAGCTCTATTCTATTCTAAAGTCACCATTAGCTTCTGGGAAACAATTCCCTCCATGTTAACTGGTCCCCTTTATTCTTATCCAACCACTTCCCGCAAGGGAAGTTGGTGGTTATGCCCGTTGCTGAGTTGGTGATCTCGACTCGTTCCACCAACCATCCGGGAGAGATTCTGCTGCTGTCGTGCTCAATCCGAACTTTCTTCAACTCTCCGAGTTCGAGGATTTCCAGGTAAAACCGATCGGTGCTGCCCCGTTCAAAGAGATTACGGAATTTCTGCTTCAAACGCCGCTTGCCCGAATCCCCGTTCACTCCAAATATGGTCATGTGGACATTGGCATCTGTGCCAGATCCTTTTTGGGAGCCTGTCACGACAATCACTTCGTATTTGACGGGCACCAAACTCCGAGCTTTGCTAGCGAAGCTTTCGATCACCTTGGCACACTCAAAAACCTTGTGGTCTCCTCTCTTAGCGCGGAGTGGGATTTTGGCATTGCATCTGAAGAAATACCTGCCGGAAGAAGAAAGTGGAGCTCTGAATTTGAAAATTTGATTCATGCATTACCCTCCTGCCTCGCCACAATTAAAATATTTGCTGAAGAATGCTTGTTTTTCTTTGGCAAGGAAGCACTGACTTTCTCTAACGAGTATTGTGCCAGTTTTGCTAAATCCTTTCTGATTGAATGCTTGTTACCCTTTTGTTTAAATTCCTTCTGGTGGCAAAATTCCATATCATTTTTTAGGCCCAGAAAAGCCACTTAATTGGCTTCAAAAATCTTCCCTCCACAACTCCTCTCCTTAATGACTGTAACTTTTGTTCCACTCCAATCTTTTGAGTCATTCTGCAAAAAAACCAAAAAAAAAAAAAAAACCTAGCATGTGATGTTTGCTGGAAAAGAGATATGATGTGCCACTTAGGATTAATTAAGAGATTTGAAGTTGGTCGTGGGAAATAACTTTGATGGAGAGTTTTACCCTGACTTTAATGGTAAACTGGACACTCTCTTGTCTCCAAATCCCCCTGCTTTGATTGCCTGGCTTTTTGTACATGGCAACGTGTACATTGTGTACACTTTGTACTGTACTGTACATTATGGTGAGGAGGAGGAGAGCGTTGGTAGTTTTAAATTTCTGGGCACTTCTATCTCGGAGGACCTCTCATGGACTTTGAATGCTAACATGCTTGTAAAGAAGGCACAAAACAGGCTGTACGTCTTGAGAATGCTCAGGAAGATAAATCTATCTCAGCATCTACTTCTGTCCTACTACCTCAGCACCATTGAGAGTGTCCTGACATACGGCATTCTTGCATGGTATGGGAGCAGCTCTGTAGCGAACAAAAAAGGCTCTAAAGAGAATCATTAAAATTGCCCAGAAGATCATCGGGTTCCAGCTACCAGCCTTGGATGACATCTTTGCATCTCGCTGTTTGAGGAAGTTGCACAACATTCTCACAGACTCTTCCCATCCTGCTTACAATCTTTGTGAACTGTTGTCTTCTGGCAGAAGATACAGAAGAATTAAAACTCAGACTACATGTTTTCTGAACAGTTTTTATCCCAGAGCTATAATTGCACTTAACCATGAACTTAAGGACCACCATCAGTGAGCTGTTGGACAAGTATTACTTGGTCTGTTGTGTGGATGCTTGTGTGTTTTTAGGGGCGGTGTGTGTGTGTGTTTGGGGATTGTCATGTGTGTGTGTGTATGTTGAGTCTGGTCTCTGGGTGTTATGTGAATGTCGTTGTATGTATACTGTGTATATATGTACAATGACAATAAAGAATTTAATTCAATTCAATTTAATTATGATGTATAGTAACCCTTTCCACACTCAAACCAAGCCACACTTAAACATGCTCAAGGAGCAGTCTATGACAATTTGCCACAGCCAACTTGTCAGGGTAGTGATTTAAGAGCTGACCAGCTGCTGCCATGATGCAATGATGGGAATGAGTCAGCAAGGTTTTTGGCTGCTATTCCTTTAAGAGCCTGATTATTAAGAAGAGACCCTCTTAGGGCGTCTCTCTCTCTCTCTCTGAGTTTTTTTTTCTTGCTGTAATTTACTGATTGTTTGACTTCTGCCTATAATACATGTATGTATAGTATATATTCTTTTGTAGATAAAGCCACTATTTTATGACAAACTTCTATTTGCTGTTATTGCTCCTGGGTTGTTTCATGTAGTAAAGCTGTGCACACTCTGACACAACTCACCACAGCTAATTCTTCACAGCCAAATTGTCATGGCCAACTCACCTCTGTCAACCCTGAAGTTGGCTGAACTGAGGCCATTTTTTTTAATTTTCCTGCTTCTGTGCTGGCACATACTGGAGCTGAGGGATAGGGAGAGGGGAATAGACATAGCTGGGGTGCTGTAGCTTTCCCTTGGGAACCAAGGACATTCCTGCAGGTGTTCAGAAGGAGGAGACTGAGGTCATCTAGCAACTGGACTGTATGCTGATTGGACCATGTGGCTGCGGGTTTGGGAGGAAGTGACAAACTTTCACTTTTAATTAGGGGGAAAACCGCAGGAACTTTTAGAGTCAGTTTTCACCAGATCTGTGCCAGTAAGATACCCCCAATAAAGCTATTCTTTTGAAGACTTCACCTGCCTCAGAGTTTTGCTTGATATGGGATTATGATTTGGAACTCTGACATTAAACCGACTGACAGCCACAGGATACCTCACTGCGGGACAAGAGTTACACTAATATCAAAGAAATGGTGGAATGGAATCATTAAGGAAAGGATGCAAAAGGAGGGACCGAATGAAACATGAATGACAAAAATTAAAATATTTTTTATTTATTGAAAAAAGAAAATAGAATTGTTAAATTGTCCTGCAGCAAGTTGTCCTGAGGCGAGTTGGCTATGGTGAGTTGGCCATGGTGAATTGGCCATGATGAGTTGGCCATGATCAGTTGGCCATAGTGAGTTGGCCATGATGAGTTGGCTATGATCAGTTGGCCATGGTGAGTTGGCCATGATGAGTTGGCTATGATCAGTTGGCCATGGTGAGTTGGCCATGATGAGTTGGCTATGATGAGTTGGCCATAGTCAGTTGGCCATGATGTGTTGGCCATGGGGAGTTGGCTACAACAAGTTGGCTGTCGTCAGTTGTCCCATTCCCCTCAGGAAGCCAGTTTTCAGTCTTCACTACTTTGTCTTCATCTCCTCTCTAAATCAAATCTGAGGGATCTAGAGGGAGTCCTCAATTTACAACTGCAACTGAGCCCAAAATTTCAGCTGCTAAGTGAATTCTGCTCCATTTTACCACCTTTCTTGCCACAGTTGTTAAGTGAACCTCTGCAGTTGTTCAGTTAGTAACACTGTTGTTAAGTGAATCTGGCTTCCCCGTTGACTTACCCAAAGGTCACCAAAAGGAATCACATGACCCTGGGCCACTACAATGGTCATAAAGGTGAGACAGTTGCCAAGGGGCCAAATTTTGACCACGGGGATGCGGCAATGGTCTTACGTGTGAAAAAAAAACAACAACAGTCGTAAGTCGCTCTTTTGTAACTTTTACATGGTCACTAAGTGCATTGGTGTAAGTCGAGAACTACCTGTGCAGCAGTTGGGACCCTAAACCTTTGAGTGCCACAATGCAACATTACAAACCGTGGCTGATTGTCTGTGTCGTTCATGCTTCTTTTCTTTATGAGACACTTACTTGTTGCCAAGTTCCATCTCCGTGATGACGATTTCCTGAACGTGCCAATATACGTCTGGTTTCGCCCTCAGTCTCTTCCCATCTTTTGGACAGTGACCAACACAGATGGCGGCGATATCACCAACGTTTTTTGAAGAAAACTGGAATACATCCGAGGCTCCTCTGTGGATTGCCACACACACACACACACACACACATATACATAATGCTTTAATTGTTAATGAGCAGACCAACAATCGCTAATGAGAAAGATGTAAATTAACAGACATGGTTTGCGATAATAATGCAACATACGATAGAGCCAGTTTTGACTAGTGGTTAAAGCACCTGGCTAGAAACCACTGTGAGTTCTACTCCTGCCTTAGGCATGATAGCTAGTTGGGTGACTTTGGGCCAATCACCAGGAGAGTATGAGTTCTAGTCCCACCTTAGGCATAAAAGACAGCTGAGTAACTGGGCTAATGTAGAAGACTGTAAGATCTAGTCCCACCTTAGCCTTCAAAGCCAGTTGGGTGACTTTGGGGCAATCACTAGGAGATGGTGAGTTCTAGTCCCAACTGAGGCATGAAAGCCTGCTTCTCTCTCTCTCTCTCTCTCTCTCTCTCTCTCTCTCTCTCTCTCTCTCTCCTCCCTCCCCCCTCTCTCTCTCTCTCTCTCTCTCTCTCTCCTCCCCCCTCCCTCCTCTCCCTCTCTCCCTCTCTCCCTCTCTCTCTCTCAACTCAACCACCTCACACAGTTATTGTTTTGGGGAAAATATATGGAAGATGGTATGTATGCTGCCCTGAGTTATTTATATAAATAAATAAATATTTTTAAAGCTTACAAACTGTTCAGCACAAATTTTATATAACCATATATCTTTAAATCATTCCTAGAATGTTCCAGGAAGGACTTACCCACATATAATATTAATTTATAGATGAAAACCGTATTTTCAATTTGTCTGAAAGGTTTCCTGACTTATTTCTTGCTAAAAGGCATAAATATAATTTGTTCCACCAGCAAGCCAACATTTCTCAATGCACAGGTCACCGAGATAATGTAGGTTCTCTGAACACTTATGAGAAACACTTCAATCAATGAATGGACATATATCACGCTGCACATATAAACATCTAATTTTTTTAAAAGGAAAAAGAAAGGAATATATATTTTTTGGAGATTAGAGAACTAAGATACATCTTATAAGGATATAGGTAAAGGTAAAGGTTCCCCTTGCACATACGTGCTAGTTGTTTCTGGCTCTAGGGGGTGGTGCTCATCTCCATTACAAAGCTGAAGAGTCCGAAGACGTCTCCCGTGGTCATGTGGCCGGCATGACCAAACGCCGAAGACGCACGGAACGCTGTTACCTTCCCACCAAAGTGGTCCCTATTTTTCTACTTGCATTTTTTACATGCTTTCAAACTGCTAGGTTGGCAGAAGCTGGGACAAGTAACGGGAGCTCACTCTGTTATGCTGCGCTAGGGATTTGAACCGCCAAATCTATATCTATATCTATATCTATGTCTATATCTATATCTATATCTATATCTATATCTATATCTATATCTATATCTATATCTATATCTATATCTACATCTACATCTATCTATATCTATATCTATATCTATATCTATATCTATATCTATATCTATATCTATATCTATATCTATCTATCTCTATATCTATCTATATCTACATCTACATATCTATCTATATCTATATCTGTATCTACATATTTATCTATCTATCTATATCTATATCTATATCTATATCTATATCTATATCTATATCTATATCTATATCTATATCTATATCTATATCTATCAATCTATCTATATCTATATCTCTATCTATATCTACATATCTATCTATCTATGTATCTACATATTTACCTATCTATCTATATCTATATCTATATCTATATCTATATCTATATCTACATATCTATCTATCTATATCTATCTACATATTTATCTATCTATCTATCTAATATCTATATCTATATCTATATCTATATCATATATCTATATCTATATCTATATCTATATCTATATCTATATCTCTATATCTAATCTATATCTATCTATTTATCTATCTATCTATCTATCTATTTTCGTAGATTTTCACGGGTACAGGTATGCAGGTCTTGGCGTGTTTGGGTCTTTTCCCGTGTCTTACACGGGAAAGATCCAAACACGCCAAGACCTGCATAGATAGATAGATAGATAGATAGATAGATAGATAGATAGATAGATAGATAGATAGATAGATAGATATAGATATAGATATAGATATAGATATAGATATAGATATAGATAGATAGATAGATAGATAGATAGATAGATAGATAGATAGATAGATAGATAGACACATACGTACATACACATACATACATACACACACATACACTGCTTATTTTTAAAGTGAGCAATATAGCCTGCTGAACAATGCATTCATTAAGGGCAATCTTTTAATCAGCCCAAAGTTTGCTGATTATAATTATTCAATTTTATAATGAATGAAGAGTTCAGGTCATTATAATTATGATACTGTAATAACATACCTTAAAAATCTTCTCTTTCTGGAGGAGTTCTCCAGAAGGAACTCCTTGGAACGGCCTCTCTTGCCTTCAAAAATAAGGGATACGTTTTCCTTGGTTTCTGCATCTTCCTTATTGCTGGTAATCGTGAGAATCTCATAAGCTTGAAAGTTCGGAGAAAACACCAAATTAAGGCTCCCAATTTAGCATTTCCCACTCCATGGCTCATAGTTCAGGAACAGAAGAGAAATTGGGTATGTCTAGTTTAATAAAAAGAAAGACTAGGGGTGACATGATAGCACCCCTATATCACAGGGGTTGCCATCAAGAAGTGGGGGTCAACCTCCAAAGCAACTGAAGGCAAGACAAGAAACAATGGATGGAAACAAATCAAGGAGAGAGGCAACCTAGAACTAAGGAGAAATTTCCTGACAGTGAGAACAATAAACCAGTGGAACGACCTGCCTCCAGAAGTTATGGTCGTTCCAACACTGAAGGTTTTAAGAAGAGATTGGACAACCATTTGTCTGAAATGGTATGTGATTTCCTGCCTAAGCAGGGGGTTGGATTAGAAGACTTCCAAGGTCCCTTCCAATTCTGTTATTCTAATTCTAACATAGATTGGACGGTCATTTGTCTGAAATGGTATAGGGCAGGAGTCTTCAGACTTGACAACTTTAAGGCTTGTGGACTTCAACTCCCAGAATTCCTCCTCCAGTCATGTTAGCTCAGGAATTCTGGGAGTTGAAGTCCACAAGTCTTAAACTTGCCAAGTTTGAAGACCCTTAGTATAGGGTCTCCTGTTTGAGCAGGGGAATTACTTAAAGTCTTCCAAGATCCTTTGCAACTCTGTTATTCTGCATTATGCTTGGTACATGAGAGTCCCAATTTTGATCCTTCATGTCCCCAGAGGGTTGGACTCAGGGGTCTCCAAGCAGAGGTGGCCTTCAGCTGGTTCGGACCGGTTCGGGAGAACTGGTTGTTAAGATTCTGCACAGTTCGATGAAGTGGCAAATCCCACCACTGGCTGGCCCCACCCACCCCCCCCCCACCCCACCCCCCCACCCAACCCTATGTCCCCTTGCCCGCCTTGGTCGGTGGCTTCAGCCCACCTGTGCCGCCCCAACTTGCTGTGAGTGACATTGAGTGGGCCACACCCACTCACTCACATGACACCCTCCCAGCCACGCCCACCCAGTCTTTAGGATGAACTGTTTGTGAAATTAGTTGGATCCCCACCACTGCCTCCAAGGTCCCTCTCAGTCCTCTGATACTATGATCTCCAAGAAAAGCGAGAAACCAGAAGAACCATTCTACCAATCTGTGTGTCTAAGAGTAACCTAGGCTTACTCAGTAATTACTTTCCACTTATGACAGCTTCTTAACTTTCTTCCCCTGCGACTTCCTGTTTATGACGGAAGTGCTTCCCTGACGCAGGATTGAGAGTTAAAATATCAAATTCAGCAGCTCGGCTCTCCTTCATTTAGCCAAACTATAACATTCATGGAGGAAACTCTTGGATGAACATCTGAATGTTTGATCTCCAGGAATATATGAAATTTAAAACTTAAAAACACATAGCGTTGAATTAATCTATTGATTTTGTGAGGTTTATTCAGCTGCTTTCTCTAAATCTCTAAAAGTAAGATTAAGACAACTGTATTGTTTTCTCTCTCTAGGCTTTCATAAGATTAGCTTACCCAACCATGCACAGAAAAAATGCTCTTTTTCAGTTTTTGTTTAGCCCCGATGTCCAGAAGACATTTCTGACAAGGAAACACAGTGTCATGGTCTCATTTATCCCATTTCCACCCAGCATGTCTGCTCACGGATGTGATAGGAATATGGCCTCAGAACTTCAACATTTGAAGAGGTGGCTAACAAAAATGCTATAAGCTGAAAAGGTCTTTTTCCAGTGACATTTCATCTCATTCCTCCCAGAATAACAGAGTTGGAAGGCACCTTGGAGGTCTTCTAGTCCAACCCCCTGCTCAGGCATTACACCATTCTATACACTATACACTAACACTAACTGTAACAATCTACTACATATTGACTTTACAGAAGATAATGTAGAAAAGGCATTACGTAATCTAAAACCATCCCTATCTATTGGCCCCAATGGATTATGTGCATACTTCTTTAAAAAGCTCTCCTCTGCCATAACAGAATATATGAGATATCGTTCAGAACCAGCTCCTTACCAAACCTATGGTCCTTAGCTACGGTCATCCCTATCTTCAAAAAAGGTGACCCCAGCCTAGTTGAAAACTACAGACCAATCTCTCTGTGTTGCATCATGAGCAAAGTCATGGAATCAATCATTAACAAATCCACACCCTCCACTTCGAGTCAAACAGCCTACTTTCCAAAAAAACAATTTGGTTTCAGGAAAAAATTGTCCTGCAATCTACAACTCCTACATTGCAAAACATATGGACTACTCTACTTGATCAGTTTAAAGCTATAGACACAATTTACATAGGCAAAGCCTTTGATTCAGTGGCACTTGACAAACTACTGTTAAAACTAAACTCTTACGGCATTTCCGGATCCCTTCATAAATGGATAACTGCATTCCTGTCAAACAGGCAACAGATAGTAAAAATAGGGAGCGCTATATCAACCCCTGCTCCAGTTAACAACGGTGTCCCCGAAGGCAGCGTTCTAGGACCCATACTCTTTATACTCTATATAAATGACCTTTGTGATCACCTTATAAGCAACTGTGTCCTCTTCATGGATGACGTAAAACTATTCAACACCACCAACAATGCTACTGTCCTTCAAAGTGACCTTGATTATGTGTCTGAATGGTCAAACATCTGGCAACTCCAAATCTTAACCAACAAATGCTCTGTCCTACACATTGGTAAAAAAAAAATCAGTACACCAAATACAAGCTAGGCAGATATGACTTTGTTGACGACCCTCACTCTGTCAAGGACCTTGGAGTACTCATATCAAACAACCTAAGTGCCAGAGCTCACTGTAACAGCACTGCCAAAAAGACATTAAGAGTTGTAAATCTAATCTTACAAAACTTCAGAAATATCGAATTGCTAACTAGGGCATACAAAACCTTTGCTAGACCAATACTCGAATACAGCTCATCTGTCTGGAATCCGCACTGTATATCGGACATTAATACAATTGAGCGAGTCCAGAAGTATTTCATGAGAAGAGTACTACACTCCTCTGCTTGCAACAGAATACCCTACATCATCAGGCTTGAAATGTTGGGCTTGGACAACCTTGAACTATGCCACCGACTGTTGGACTTAAGCATAGTACACAAAATTATCTGCTACAATGTCCTACCAATCAATGACTACTTCAGCTTCAACCACAACAATACAAGAGCACACAATAGATACAAACTCAATGTAAACCTCTCCAAACTTGATTGCAGAAAGTACGACTTCAGCAACAGAGTGGTCAATGCCTGGAATGCACTACCTGACTCTGTTGTTACATCCTCTAACCCCCACTCCTTTAACCTCAAACTAATCACTATTGACCTCACCCCATTCCTAAGAGGTCTGTAAGGGGCGTGCATAAGTGCACAATTGTGCCTACCGTCCCTGTCCTATTGTCCCCATTTACTCGTACCTATTTCCTGTATTCTTACTCATGTTTATACTTATACCTATTATCTTGTAAGTGATTGACAAATCAAATAAATAAATAAAATAAAATAAATTTCAGAAAATGGCTGTCTAATCTCTCATTCCACTGATTAATTTTCTAATCGCCAGGAAAATTCTCCTTAGTTTTAGGTTGCTTCTCTCCTTGATTAGCTTCCATCCATTGTTTCTTGTCCTACCTTCAAGGGTTCTGGAGAATAGGTTGACTCCCCTTCTTTGTGGCAATAATTGGAACACTGCTACCATGTCTCCCCCAGTCTTTCTTTTCATTAAACTAGACATACTCAGTTCCCACAACCATTGTTCATATGTTTTAGCCTCCGGTCCCCTAATTCACCTTTGTTGCTCTTCTCTGCATACTTTCTAGACTCTTAATATCTTTTTACATCATGGCGACCAAGACTGGATGCAGTATTCCAAGTGAGGCCTTACCAAGACATTATAAAGTGATATTCACACTTCATGTGATCTTGATTCTATCCCTCTGTTTATGCAGCCTAGAACTGTGTTGGCTTTTATGGCAGCTGCAGCACACAGCTGGCTCCTATTTAAATGATTGTCACTTGGACTCCAAGATCCCTCTCACAACTACGACTATTGAGCCACCTATCCTATACCTGTGCTTTTGGTTTTTCTTGCCTGCTGTTCAACTTACAGGTACGTTCTTTCAATTCCAAAATGTCATTATTGGCACAAGCCAGTTCCCGTATAATCTGGCCATCGTCTTCATCTTTTGCGAGCCAACGGTCACCCTGGAAGCGAAAAATTTTGTCCATAAGAGAGTCTTCAATGTCAATATATTCCAGATGCCAGCCTGGCGCGATTCCTGTGAGAACAGAAGAATTTTATTGGATAATTGAAACAAGAATTGTAGAGATTAGAGGAAGACATAGAAATGTATATGAACAATTAGTAATATATGGAAATGTGAAAGATGAATAGCAGTAAGATTCATTTAACATACTTGCACTTAAAGTCTTTGAAAATAGGCTGGATATATTTATACTTATATTTGTAGATATTTATACTGTATTTGTTTATATATTTATGGATATATATTTACATAGGAGATAATGAGAATTAGAATTGTATACACATTTATATATACATTAAAATATATCAGCATCAATATAAAGACCACAGACAGTAGAATATTTATAGCATTTTGTTAATTTGCTTACTTGTATTTATTATTATTTGTATTTATTATGATTCATCATTAAGAAGAACTATATGTACTGTTAAAGATGACTGAGTTTTGTAAAAAGGAAAAAGTACAATAAAGATTTTTTTGTTAAAAAAAGAATATTGTTCGTTTGGAAGATGAAGTAACTTGATTAATACTAACAGCAGTCCTCGAATTAATGATCACAAGGGGGGTTGAAAAAAATCACATTTGAGCCTAAACATTTCTGCCTTCCAACTCTTCCAACTCTTGATATTCTGTTCTCCTTCATCTCAAAGACACCTTTTGGAAGTTGAGAAGTTGTGAGGCCCTACAGGGACTTCCATATGGGGCAGGGGGAGAAATAATGAAGATGCATCATGCCAACTTCCATCACTTTTGCAGGCACATCCGGATGTCGCACAGTTGTGCAAAGGATGAGCTGCCTGGATTGCAAGGCTGAAATGCTGCTTTTGTTATTTTGATGTGATTTACGGATGCTTCTGGGTCAGTGGTGGGATTCAAAAATGTTTTACTACCGGTTCTGTGGGCGTGGCTTGGTGGGCGTGGCAGGAGAAGGATACTGTAAAATCTCCAGTCAGAGGTGGGATTTGCCGGTTCTCTGAACTACTCAAAATTTCCGCTATTGGTTCTCCAGAACTGGTCAGAAACTGCTGAATACCACCTCTGTTCTGGGTGCTTTAATAATCCAAAGGGCATCTACCTTATCTAAGAAACTGAATTCATCTAAGAAACTAGCCGAATAACAGACTAATGGAGTTGGAAGGGATCCTGAAGGTCTTCTAGTCCAACCCCCTGCTCAAGCATGAGATCCGATACCATTTCAGGCAGATGGCTGTCCAATCTCTGCTCCATCCTCGGAGGTTTTCCAGAAGAGATTGGACAAGCATTTGTCTGAAATGGTTTAGAGCAGGGTCCCCAACCGCCGGTCTGCGGACCGGTCCCGTCCGCCAGAACAAGTCTTACCGGGCCGCTGGTTGCTGGGTCGCCATCTTTTTTGGTAAAAGTGCTTCGGTGAGCTTTTCCGGTAGAAAGCTCACCGAAGCACTTTTCATCAAAAAAGATGGCGGTCTGCGCTTCGGTGAGCTTTTCCGGGTAGAAAGCCATTTCTACCCGAAAAAGCTCACCGAGCTGCTGGCGCCATCTTTTTGACGAAAAAGTGCTTCCGGTGAGGTCACCAGAAGCACTTTTTCGTCAAAAGATGGCGGCGCCAGCTGATGCCGGTACCGGGCCCACGGCGTCAAAAAGGTTGGGGATCACTGGTTTAGAGTTTCCTGCCTGAGCAGGGGGTTGGACTAGAAGACCTCCGAGGTCCCTTCCTACTCTGCTATTCTGTTCAGGGGTGGGATTCAAAAGTCAGTTGAAATACCGGTTCAGCGAACCAGGTGTAACTTTAACATCCGGTTTGCTTGAACCAGTCCGAACCGGTAGCATCCCACCCTCTGGTTCTGTTATAATGAGGTTTAAGGTAGAGCAAAAGTAGGAATCATATTTAACACATAAACAGATTTTGGCTTGACAGCAACATTTGTGAGGCCCGCGTGCATGGCAATTAAGTGCTAGGTAACTAGCTTCATTATTATACTTGGGGTTTGCTCATCGAGTGCAGGGCCTCAGGCCATCTGTTCTGGATGGTGAACTTTTAAATCTTTTGATTAAGGAAGTGAATGAGAAGGTGGAGGACATGCTCATCAAATCTGTCGATGGCCCAAAATTTGGGAGGGACAGCAAATGCCTTGGAATACTGAAATCCATCAACAGAGAACAGAAGGGACAATAATAACAACAGGATTAAATTTACCAGAGACAAATGCAAAAATTCTTCATTTTAGAAAAGGACAACAAATGCATACTTATTGAGTGAAAGGATTTCTGGCTGGGCAAAAATACTTGTGAAAAAAGAGGCTGAATTATTTACAGTTTTTTTTTTTTTTTTGTTAAGAGCCATATGGTGTAGCTGGAAAAAAAAAAGGAAGTACAATTTTAGGCTCCAACGGAAACATAATTGGTAAAGTACAAGAAGGACGACTTCCTTTTTTTAAAAACCAAACATTCCTACTGTGTCCCACTCTGGGTGCCAGTAAAACTAGATCAGGTTAAAAAAGAAACAGAATAATAGAAACAGCCGGGGCCCTAAAAAAATATATGAAATCCTATGAAATTAAGGCCATGGAGACTAAAACATATGAAGAACGGTTGCAGGAATTCGGTATAGTTAGTCTCAGAGGTGGGCTTCAGAAATTTTAGCCAAGGGTTCTCTGCCCGGTTGCTATGTGGACGTGGCCATGGTGGGCGTGGCCTAGTTGGACTCC
Organism: Notechis scutatus; assembly: GCF_049901735.1. Classification (NCBI taxonomy): domain Eukaryota; kingdom Metazoa; phylum Chordata; class Lepidosauria; order Squamata; family Elapidae; genus Notechis; species Notechis scutatus. Next base: position 258,950,395 of record NC_142010.1, on the reverse strand, counting down.
TGCATCGTGGTGGGGGGCGTTTTTGCCCTCCTTGGGCTCCGGAGGCTTTCCTCGAGCCTCTGGCAGGACAAAAACAGCCTCCACGGGCTCCGGAGACTCTCTGGAAGCCAGAAACAGAACCATTTCTGGCCTTCCCAAACTTCTGGGAGTCCCGTTTTTCGCCCTCCCTGAGCCTCCGCACACACCCTGCACTTTCCTGCATTCAAAGCGGGCCACATGGGGACTCCTCTGTGTGTATGTGTGTGTGTGTGTGTGTGTGTTACAACATCATCAATATCTTGTCTACCACACAATCCTCTCAGCCGTTCCAAGAAGGCTGCACACCCATTGGCACCACTGAGGACACAGGCAAACCTACAAGTGGCCTCAATGACTCTCTAAAAAGAATACAAATGACCAACGGTCTGCAAGGAGTATCAATCCTTCCCTTCCCCACCATCCAATCAGAGTTGAAGAAGCTTCTCGGTTGAGAAGCGAAACGTCTTCAAAGAACAACCAGAAAGTCCAGTTGCTTCTTCAAAAAGCACCATGGGGACACTCTGGTAGTTGTGGTTGAGTCACTAAGTTCGTGTCTGATTCTTCACAACCCCATGGACCACAGTAGGCCAGGCTCTCTGTCTTTGACTGCCTCCTGGAATCTGCTCAAATTCATGTTCATTACATCAATGACCCCAGCTAACCATCTCATCCTCTGCCATCTCATTCTTCTCCTTTGGCCTCCCATCTTCCCCAACATCAAGGGTCTTCTCCAAGGAGTCCTCTCTTCCCATTGGGTGGCCAAAGTGTTTGACCTTCAGCTTTTTCTGGTGAAAAGGTAAAGGTAAAAGTTCCCCTCGCACATACGTGCTAGTCGTTTCCGGCTCTAGTGGGCTCTGCTCATCTCCGTTACAAAGCCGAAGAAGAACCAGTGCTGTCCAAAGACGTCTCCCTGGTCATGTGGCCGACATGACTAAACGCCGATAAGGCGCATGGAACGCTATTACCTTCCCACCAAAGGGGTCCCTATATTTCTACTTGCATTTTTTACATGCTTTCGAATGGTTAGGTTGGCAGAAGCTGGGACAAGCAATGGGAACTCACTCCATTACACGGCGCTAGGGATTCAAACCCCTGAATTGGTTAGCTACCGCTTAAATTTGCATGTGCTTTCTTTTAGAGAAAACAAGCTTTTTTTTAAAAAAAATCACAAAATCATTTGTATTTGGATGGAGCATAATCCTGAACTTGTGTTACACTAAGACAATGAAGTGGGCAGGGCTCCAGCCAAAAATAAAATGGATTTTTTTTTTAAAAAAAGAAAAGAAATAAAATTGAATTACAGATAGTCCTGGACTTATGACCACAATTGAGCCAAAAATTTTCCATTAACTAAGCCAGATGGTTGTTAAGTGAGTCCTGCCCCTATTTTACGAACTTCTTGCCATCATTGTTAAGTGAATCGCTGCTGTTGTTACATTAGCAAACTGTGGTTAAGTGAATCTGGCTTCCCCTTTGACTTTGTGAGAAATTTGCAAAAGGCGATCACGTGACCAGGGGACACTACAACCGTCATAAATACGAACTACTTCCCAAGCATCTGAGTTTTGATCATGTGTCCCTGGGTGAGAATGGTCACAAGTTGCTTTTTCAATGCCATGGTAACTTAATGGTCACTAAATGAATGGTTGTAAGGCGAGGACTACCTTTAATCGAAGAAAGGTCAATTGACTCCCCCAAAATAAGACCCTGTCTTATATTTTTTGCCACCTGAAACAGGCACCAGGTCTTATTTTCAGGGGATGTCATCCACTGACTAACCTCACTTGTGCGCGTCGCCCCCGGCCTCCTTTTCGCTGTCAGAGGCCTTCAGGAACCTCTTCTGCAGCTAGCAAAGCTTTCCTGAAGGCCTCAGCAGCTGATTAAAGAGCTCCGGATCGATCCGGAGCTTTGTTGTTAGCCACAGAGGCCTTCAGGAAAGCCTTGCCAGCCTTGCCGGCTGCAGAAGAAATGGGCCGGGAAGGCAGGTGTCAGGATGTGCAAGGCCTGGCTACAACTGTCCACAGGTAAGTAGTAGGACAGCTCCATCCTCCACCCCCACCCAACCTAAATTTTTACCTGTGCACTCTGGAGTGGGCGAGTTCTTAATTAGGGCTTATTTTGGGGAGGTAGGGCTTATATTGGGCACACATGTAAAAATCAAACTAGGACTTACTTTCAGGGGAGGTCGTATTTTCAGGGAAACAGGGTAGTCCTCTCTGTTTTTAAAGAAGTTCTGAGGTCTACACTCGAGGCTTTCATAGGCTGTCCCTTAAAATGAACCCTAACCCTGGATTTTACCTTTGTTGTCGTGCCAGATACGCACTTTGCAGAGATCGCCGAGACTGAAGATGTCAGGAAAATAGAAGACATCCAGCTGGTTCCTTTCAAACTTGTTGGATTTGTTCGATTCCTTCAAAGCCAAGGTCCCACTGTCCCCGTTCTCTCCCCAAATAATCATGGAGACGTTGGCATCTGTTCCAGCACCTGCAGGGAAAGCCACGGGAGAAAAACAGCTATCAGAAGTCGTCTACGGAGCAATGGTGGGATGCTGCCGGTTCGGACTGGTTCATGCGAACCGGTTGTTCTAATGATCAGCTGGCCCCGCCCACCCATCCTGCCCTATCCTGTCCTTTATTTCCTGCTTTGTAGCTCATCTCAATCGTGCGGCAGAGCTCATTTCTTCCCCCCTCTCACTGTTCTACCATTGCTGACTTGGAAGGTAAGCAGCTGAGCTTCTAAGTGCCCCATTTTCAGCGCTGCGCGCAAGCGCCTTAGGCACCTGCGCATGTAAAGCCCGCGTACGTGTGCAAAGTATGAGCTCACCAAACCAGTTGTTAAACTGGCAGCATCCCACCACTGCTTATGGAGCCTCTCCATAATCCAGGTTGTCCCAAAGGTGCTTTTCCAAAAGGCAACTGGAAATGCTTAGTTATTTTTTGCTTAGTTATTTTTTTCGTCCTTGAAATGAAGCTTCTTGGATGAAAAGCGAAACCTTTTCAAAGAAAACAAACAAGCAAACAAAACAAGAAAGTCCAGTTCAGGGGTGGTTTCAGCAAGTTCTGACCAGTTCTGGAGAACCGGTAGTGGAAATTTTGAGTAGTTCGGAGAACCGGCAAATCCCACCTCTGACTGGAGATTTTACAGTATCCTTTCCCCTGCCACGCCCACCAAGCGACGCCCACAGAACCGGTAGTAAAAAAAAAATTGAATCCCACCACTGGTCCAGTTGCCTTTTTGGGAAAAGCATCTTTGGGCATCAGAAGATGTTCGTGCTGGATGAGGGAGCTGCAAGTCCACAGGCAGAAATAAACAGGATAGGCTATTCTACATTTTAATGTAGAATCCACCAAGGGTTTATGCACCGTCTAGTTGCCCATTGTGGACTGTTGACGTAATTCTTGTCTGATAACTAATGATGAAGGCAACTCTGTACATTTGAGCAGGGGATTGGACAAGGAAGTCTCCCTAAGGGAAGAAAACTCCCCAGGCAACCCTGCATGAAACAGATATTGAGGGCCTTGCTAGCTACATGTGAATTTAGACTGGATAGTTTTCCTCCTGGTTCAAGACCTGTTCGGTCTATTAGCTTCAGCCCAGGTAAATCTGAAAAAGCTGCTGTCCAAAGGCGGCAGGTCAAAATTAAGTTATCTTCCTATTGATTTCTTCCCTGCTGCTCAGCAACATCCCAGGAGCAGCTTTCAGAGATAGAAAGGATGATAGCAACCGTATCCTCTGCTATTACAGGTCCATCCAACCAGTTAAAAATATAAATCCTTCTTCTGCTTCTCCTTCTTCTCCTCTCTTCTCCTTCTTCCTCTCCTCCTTCTCTTCTTTTTCTTCTTTTTCTCCTTCCCCTCCTCCTCCTCCTCCTCTCCTCCTCCTCATCTCCTCCTCATCCTTCCTCATCTTCTTTCTCTTCTTCTTCCTTCTCTTCTTCCTCTTCTTTTTCTCCTCCTCCTCCTCTTCCTCTCCTCCTCCTCATCTCCTCCTCCTCCTTCCTTATCTTCTTTCTCTTCTTCTTCCCCTTCTCTTCTTCTTCCTCTTCTTTTTCTCCTCCTCTTCTTCCCCTTCTCCTCCTCCTCTTCCTCTCCTCCCCCTTCTTCTTTCCCTTCTCCTCCTCCTCTTCTTCCTCTTCTTCTCCTCCTCCTCTTCCTCTCCTCCCCTCCCTCTTCTTCTTCCCCTTCTTCTCCTCCTCTTCTCCTCACCTCCTCCTCCTCTTCTTCCTCTTCTTCTTCTTCTCCTCCTCCTGCTCTTCCTCTCCTCCTCACCTCCTCCTCTTCTTCCTCTTCTTCTTCTCCTCCTCCTCCTCCTCCTCTTCCTGTCCTCCCCCTCCTCCTCTTCTTCTTCCCCTTCTTCTCCTACTCTTCTCCTCACCTCCTCCTCCTCTTCTTCCTCTTCTCCTCCCCCTTCCCCCTCTTCCTCCTTCTCCCCCATCATCATCACCATCACTTGGGACAGTACCATCAGAGAAATGCAAAACCCCACTGTAGAGTCTCATGAATTATTATGAAGCCCCCATTCCCATTTCCAGTAATAGCTGATCATTTGTTTCTGAGGAGCTCCAAAATAGGGCAGGAATGGAACAGCTAGGAAAACAATGGGTCCAACGGATGAAGAACCAGTTGCCGTTTTGCTGCTCCAATCTCTTGGCAATAAACTTTTAGATTTCATCTGGAAGGAACAGAGGGAAGTAGGGAGCAACTGGCTTAACCTAAGTAAGCATCAGGAACGAACAGGATTATAAGCTGTGTTTGCAGAACGTGGTTAATTAAGGACCAAATGAACCCACTTCCTGGATTCTTGCAGGACCCTAAAATGAAAGTCAAACTAGAACATTATAAATGCACAAAACTGAAGTAAAACTGGAACACGATGAATGCATTTTCTGAAAGTAACTATAGCCTATAAAAGAAGAAGTGGGGATTTAATGCTTGAGGGGAGAATCTCGACCTTTTCAAATCACTTTCAATTTTTACATCATTTGATAAGCACTGTCAATATTTGAGACTAATATCTGCCAATATTTCAACTGTGAGCTGGAGCAAAATATATCCTCCGACCCATCCAGAGGACTTAAGAGAAAAATCCCTGAAGAATTCCAGTCTCTCTCGGGTACTGAGATGTCTCTCCAAAGCTTGATATATCCTCAGTTTTATATCAGGTTTTATCCAAAGCAAAATGAGAAAACCTCTAAGAAGGCCCCAAAGCATTTGGATAAATTTATCAAGGGCTATTTGCACTTTTCCAAAGATCATGCTGGTTTTGCTTCTAAAGATAATACACAGGTAGTCCTCAACCTGCGACCACAATTGTGCCCAACAGTTCTGTTCTGAAGTGAGACAGTTGTTAAGGGAGTTTTGCCCTATTTTACCACCTTTCTTTGCCACAGTTGTTAAGTGAATCCCTGCGGTTGTTAATTTAGTCACGGTTGTTAAGTGAATCCCTGCAGTTGTTAATTTAGTCACGGTTGTTAAGTGAATCCTTGCGGTTGTTAATTTAGTCACGGTTGTTAAGTGAATCCCTGCAGTTGTTAATTTAGTCACAGTTGTTAAGTGAATCCCTGCGGTTGTTAATTTAGTCACGGTTGTTAAGTGAATCCCTGCAGTTGTTAATTTAGTCACGGTTGTTAAGTGAATCCCTGCAGTTGTTAATTTAGTCACGGTTGTTAAGTGAATCCCTGCAGTTGTTAATTTAGTCACAGTTATTAAGTGAATCCCTGCAGTTGTTAATTTAGTCACGGTTGTTAAGTGAATCCTGCAGTTGTTAATTTAGTCACGGTTGTTAAGTGAATCCCTGCAGTTGTTAATTTAGTCACAGTTGTTAAGTGAATCCCTGCGGTTGTTAATTTAGTCACGGTTGTTAAGTGAATCCCTGCAGTTGTTAATTTAGTCACGGTTGTTAAGTGAATCCTTGCAGTTGTTAATTTAGTCACAGTTGTTAAGTGAATCCCTGCAGTTGTTAATTTAGTCACGGCTGTTAAGTGAATCTAGATTCCCCCTTTGACTCTACTTGGGACACAGCAACCGTCATTAATTAATTAATTAATTAATTTTTATTTATTTATTTATTATTTTGTCAAGCGATTATTAGATAACAGGTATAAGTACAAACATGGTTATGAATACATGAAATGGATATGAATAAGAAAAAAAGAAACAATAGGACAGGGACGGTAGGCACGTTGGTGCGCTTATACGCGCCCCCTCAGACCTCTTAGGAAAGGGGTGAGGTCAATGGTAGACAGTCTAAGGTTAAAGTTTTTGGGGTTTGGGGAAGAAACCACAGAGTCAGGTAGAGTATTCCAGACATTGACCACTCTGTTGCTGAAGTCGTATTTCCTGCCATCAAATTTGGTGCGATTAACCTTGAGTTTGTATCTATTGTGTGCTCTTGTATTGTTGTGGTTGAAGCTGAAGTATTCATTGACAGGTAGGACATTGCAATGTATGATTTTATATACCATACTTAAATCGGACCGAAGACGGCGTAGTTCTAGGTTTTCTAGTTCTAGAATTTCAAGTCTGGTGGCATAAGGTGTTCTACAACGAGTAAAGGAGTGGAGAACTCTTCTTGTGAAATATTTCTGTACTTTCTCAACTGTGTTAATATCAGATACGTGATGTGGGTTATTCTTCTGAACATTTACAACTAGATGTTTGTAACACACAGGCATTCCTCAACTTACAACCAATTGGGGTTGTAAGTTGAGGAATACCTGTATTTTGTCTCCACAACTGATTTGATGGCACCGCCCAGTGGTTGAGTTTTGATCACATGGCCAAGGGGATGCCGCAATAAGTTGTGTGAAAAACGGTCATCAGTCACCTTTTCCAGTGCTGTTGTAACTTTTTTTTTTTTAAAAAAAGATGGCGACAGCGGCTGCATGTGTTTGCAGATGGTACTCCGAAGTGTTGTGCAGAGAGGTTTCTGAAGAATTTGGATTGTAGAGATTGGTATGTGGAAGTGGAAGAGTGTACGGAGGGAAAGGCAAGAAAGAGACAAGCTTGATAAACTAACGGTGAGGCTGGAATTTGTTGAAGAAACAGAGAGGCGAAGAAACTGATGGGCCAACAGCTGGTAGATTGGAATGGTCGGAAAATGATGTCAGAGTATATTCATGAACTGGAATAGAGCATGGTAACAAGGTCAGCCAATGAATAGGCATAGCAACTAAGTCGGCCAATGAGAACTGTTTGGAAACTGAAACTAAAAGTAGCCTAGGCGTGGCTCTGTATTAAGCTCTGCAACTCTGCAGCTGTGTTGAGCTCTGAGTCTGTCTATCGAAATGAAACTGCTTCTCTCCTCTGCTTGCCTGCTGAACTGAAGTAAAACTGATGTCTGTTTCTGTGTGCTACTGAAGTTACTTGCAACATGTTTCTGTCTTGAGTTTGCTCCATGTTGGAGAAATCTACAACTGGTTTGTAAAATCTACTTATTATGTTTATAAAGATGTTAAATGAAGCGTCAGCCATCTGCGTTTATTTTTTCCGGCGCTGAATTAACACTGCAAAACTCTGAATCGTGACTGTTGGAAGATAACGGACACTGCAAATGGAGCCGAGCTGGGCCTCCTGGAGTGAGGAGGAGTGCTGGAGGAGTAATACCTCCTTAGAAAACCTTGGTCCAGCTGGCCTGGCTAGTAGCACCTCGTAAGGGCCCCTTTCCAGGGTTACAGGAAAAGATGGCCAACAGTTTTTGAAGGCGGAAGAAGGCTTTATGCCCCAACAGCAGATAAAATGGTGCAAGCATCTTCTAGGACAGGGGTCTCAAACTCAATTTACCTGGGGGCCGCTGGAGGCAGAGTCTGGGTGAGGCTGGGCCGCATAAGGGATTCCACAAAAAACGTTGTTAAAAAAATATCCTCAAATGTTATACTTTCATATCACGGTGGGGGCCACAGGATATCGTCCTGCAGGCCGCAATTGGCCTGCAGGCCGCGAGAATGAGACCTCTGTTCTAGGAGAAGGGAAACTTTGATTTCAAACCTCCACTGCCTTGTGGCTATATCTATGATTGGAAACGGCTTCAGGAGTCAACCTCGAGGCAAAATCCGGAGCCTGAGCCCCGGAAGCAGTTCGTGACTGTGTACAATCACGTTCGGGTAACTCCTGCAACGCAGCTGGAACTCATCGTATCGGCTCTGCCATTCCATTAGGCAATTTCAGGGATGTGGAGAGAAGGGAAATCTTCTTATTGGGTAACAGTTTATCCTCCATATTAAATTACCCAGCCCTCGTGCTCTGGTGTTGTGGTTCACCGGCAGCAGGTGTGGACGGCTGAGGTCTCGGAGGGTGAGGACTTAAATGAGGGGCCTGTGTGTGATGCAGGGATGGGGCCAGGACCATCATGGAGTGGAGTGCTACCTTCGGAGATTGTGGAGGCTGGCAGCAATGATGAAGATTTCCCTGAGGAGCCTGTGCCAAGTGCGTGTGTGTGCAGGGCTGCTTGAAGGAAAGAGCAGCTGCAGCAGCACGGGCAACTCGGGAATAAGGCTGCAAGGTAATGGCCCCTCCCTTAAGAGATAAAAGCCAGCTGAGAAACTGGAGTTCTTTGCAGGAAGCAAAGAAGTTCTTGCACTTCAAGCCTTGTGGAAGTTCAGACTATCTTGGTTTGTGTTTGAAGACTTTTTGTTTGGAATATTTTTTGGCAACTTAATCCAGTGCTTTTGGCAGCCTTGCACAACCTTGGCAAGGCTTGTTCTTATCAGAGACAATTAGTTTTAATAGCCTTTTAACTGTGAATGAATGGACTTCGCAGAGAGGCATTCAAAGGTTTTGCTTTGATCTCTGTTTCGTGTTTGTTTCTTTGGAACAAAGTTTGGCTCAGAACATCTGGAGAGGACACTCCCGCTTTGCATACAGCATTGCAACAACATGGGAAGTGGCAGTTATCGGTTTCATAGCATGATACCATCGTCTCTTGAGACTGAAGGATGCCAATTCATGTAACTTCGAACAGTGACTAAACGAATGTCCTGTAAGCAGGGTCGCCTTCACAGCATTATGGGCCCTGGGCAAAGCAGTGTACTGGGGCCCCCTTCGACAACTACTCACAGGAATAAAAATGTAAATGGTCGATAAAATTAAACATATATTTGCGTGTTAGTATTAATAACAAATGCAATCAAATGTAATAAGCATGTTGCTGTATTTATAGGATACAAGGTGCATTGAAGGGTTAACATACAGAGATTAGTATGGGGCCCCTATGCTTGTGGGGCTTACGGGCAAGTGCCCATCAGGCCCATGTGTTAAGACAGCCATGCCTGTAAGTCAAGGGCTACCTGTAACCTGCGGTGGCAATAGAATTGTGGACGAGAGTCTTGAGTTACACCAGAAATTCCCAATAGGAACGCACCTCCGATATTGCTGGTTTTCACCTGAATAACATACGTTGTCTCTTCCATCATCAGCTCATCATTGATCATCGCTGCAATCTCACACCGGAGAGCCAGATTGTCGCCCCACTGCTTGGAGAGCCAGTCACTGTAGGTGAATGTGGCAACTTCTTGAGTGGACAAATTCTTCATGGTGACCTAGGAAAAAAACCACCGACCGAATGAGTTCCAGCTGAATGAAACTAGGCAACCAAGATGATTAGGGGACTGGAGGCTAAAAGGTATAAAGAACCGTTGCTGGAATGGGGTATGTCTAGTTTAATGAACAGAAGGATGTGGGGTGACATGATGAGCGGTCTTCCGATATCTAAGGAGCTGCCACAAAGAAGAGGGGGGTCAATATATTGTCCAAAGCAATTGAAGGGAGAACATGAAGCAATAGATGGAAACTAATCAATGTTGTGGCCTGCCGGCAGAGCTGGTGGCAGACTCAGACAGTGAGGAGGTTGGGGAGGAACATGGGCCAGCAAGTGCTCTGCGTTGGAGGCAGAGACGGGGCCAGGGCAGAGACGGAGCTGGTGGCAGACTCAGACAGTGAGGAGGTTGGGGAGGAACATGGGCCAGCAAGTGCTCTGCGTTGGAGGCAGAGACGGGGCCAGGGCCATCTGACTCTTATCAGCTGCCTTCGGAATCGGACATCAGTGTGGGCAGAAGAATAGCTGGAGCCTGTTCCCAGTGTGCGCATGTGCAGAACTGCCAGAAGAAGGGAACAGTTAAGGAACAAGGATCGACTCGGGAGTAAAGGCTCCGGTGGACGGCGAATGGCCCCCTTCCATAGGGAATAAAGAGGAGCGAAAGGGGGAGTGGTGTTTGCAAGAGACAATTAGTTCAATTCATTAGGGTGAAGATCTGTTCCTGACTTCTTGTCAAGTAATTGCTGCTACAGCGTGGCGTTTGGAAGATATTGGCCTGGCAACTCTCCAAGCCAGATAAAGGTCTGTAGTTGTGAAATCTCATGAAAGACTGTTCGCTGGGACTTTGCGGGAGAGGAATTCACTTTAATCTAAATAAAAGGGGTTTTATCGGGACGAGGAGTCTGCTTCATGATCTTGGGAAGCCTAGGTCAGAAAAATCAAGGACAGAACCAATCGAAATAAGGAGAAATTTCCTGACAGTGAGAAGAATTAATCAGTGGAACAGCTTCCCTCCAGAGGTTTTTAAGTAGAGAATGGACAACCATTTGTCTGAAATGGTATAGTTTCCTACCTGAGCAGTGGGTTAGACTAGAAAGCCTCCAAGATCCCTTCCAACTCTTGTTATTCTGCTATTCTGTTCTACGGCAAGGATGTACTCTCAAAGAAATTGAGGATACAGGTACTCCTCAACAACTGCTCATTCAGTGACTGTTCAGTGTTACAGCACTGAAAGCAGTGGCTTATGACCGTTTTTCACACTTATGGCCACTGCAGCCTCTCCATGCTCACATGATCAAAATTCAGGTGCTTGGCAACTGGTTCATATTTATGATGGCTGCAGTGTCCCCGGGTCATCCGATCACTTTGTGCAAACCCTTCTGAGAAGCAAAATCAATGGGGAAACCAGGTTCACTTAATGACTGTATGATTCACTTAACAATTGTAGTGAAGTTGAAGAAAAAAAAACAGGAAAGCCCAGTTGCCTCCTGAAAAAAGCACCTTTTTGACTTAGGGCCGTTTTTCAGTTACGACCGTTCCAGCATCCCCAAGGGTCATGGGATCAGAATTTGGATGTTTGGCAACTGGCTTGTATTTATGACAGTTGCACTGTCCCCGGGGTCACGTGATCCCCTTCGGCGACCTTCTCACACGGGGAAGCCTTGGTTCACTTAAGAGCCGGATTATGTTCTGACTGAGGCTTCCTGAGACCATAACAATCACTCGCTTAGTCCCAAAATCCTCTTTTTATTTCAACGGCTGTGAATTACATGCATTCATAGCCCGTAACGAGTCCCAAACAGGGAATAGTCCAACAGAAGTCTGTCAGAGTCCCTCAGGATAAGGCTGATAATCACCCACCTTTATCTCCCTTGAAATGCTGCCAATGACTAAATTGCCAATTAGATGTTTTACAAGGCCAAATGGATCACAAAGTCAACACGGAGCTTCAGAGTTTAAACCGACCAGAACAAACAAAGTTGCTTCCTGCAAAGGCTCATGTCCCTTTGCTCCTCCTTTATGTCTTGTGGGAGGGGCCAATCATCTCCAAGCCTTACTCCCGAGTCACCCCTTTTGTCTTAGCTGTTCTTGCCTTCTGGCAGCTCTGCGCAAGTGCACACTGGGAACAGGCTCCCTCTGTTCCTCTGCCTCACTGATGTCAGATTCTGGAGGCTCCGGAGTCAGCACGTAACTCCTAGATGGCCCTGGCCCCATCTCTGGGTCAGATGCAGGACCTCGTCCGAGCCCTGCCCAGACTCCAGAACCGGCCCATGTTCCTCCCCACTGTCCGAGTCTGCTGCCAGTTTCTCAGGGCTCTGGCAAACCACAACAGGCTACTAATGGCAGTGATTCATTTAACAACAGAGGCAAGAAAGGTTACCTCACTGAACAACAGAAAGGTTGGGGTCAGTGGTGGTCATAAGTCGAGGACTACCTGTATTGTCACAGACCTGAAATGAGGGAAGCTCAGATTGGTGTTCCGTGTATCTGCCTAGCAACCAGAATGATCAGGCCGAAGCTTTAATTGGCTTCCTTATCTTTACTTAGCACTGGTTGTGCACCATCTGTGCGCTACCCCCACAATGACGTCCATATGTCTATGTTCTAATGTGCCTCCACTCGAAATGGATGTGAGGCCACATCAGCTTTCACACTATGCTTTTGAAATCTACCGAAGTACAATTTGGAGTGTGGGTATTTCATTGGAAGAGCTGTCGCGTGACAGAATCTCATGGGTTCAGGTCAGGGGTGAGGAACCAGTGGCCCATTTATGTTCTGACCCGGCTCCCAAACACGACAAGTCCTTTGCAGTTAACAAAACATTCCCTTTAGTAGGAGGCACCGGTGGCCACTCTCTCATAGCAGGCTAACAAAATCTCTAAGTCCTGTGCAGTGGTGGGATACAACTGGTGTAACAACTGTTTGGTGAGTGTGCGCATGTGTACGTTTCAAAGCCACTCATTTTCAGCTCTAAAACTTACCTTCTGCTGCAGCCCCAATGAGTAAAACAGCTGATGCGTGGCAATGCACTGTGCCGCGCGAATCAGCTGGGCTGAAAAATACAGAAACATAGGACAGACTAGGGCAGGGGCGGGTGGGTGGGGTCCACTAATTGCCAGAACTACTGGTTCACCCAAACCGGTCCGTACCGGCTGAATCCCACCCCTGGTTCTGTGGAAAGTTACACTCGCTCTCTTTCTCCCTGAACTGGCCCAACACATCAGGACTCTCTCTCTCTCTCTCTCTCTCTTCTCACACAGGAAGTCCTGGAAGGTGCACTCGCTTTCTTTCAGCAGCACACACACATGCACACACATGCTCAGAAGGTGCTGCAGATTCCAAGAAGAATTCTGATAATTTCCAGACAGGATTCAGGAGTGCAGGCTATCAGCAGCTGACCGGCAGGGAGATGAATCTGCCACATCTATTCATCTCCGCCCCCTGCCTTTTATCCCCAGAGTTAGGGTGGGCCTTTGCTAGCAATGGTGGTTCTTCTGTCCCAAGGATCGGCCCATAGATTTCCACTGCTCTCCTCTCCTCTGCCTTCTGCACATTTGTGCATCAGGCACTGGTCTCAGCTGTTCCTCCTCTTCCTCACCAGCCACCTCCCCAGATCTGGGGGGGCTGTTGTGACTCTCCCATCTGAGGGTTGATGGACTAGGTTCTGCCTTTATCTCTGACAGCTCCATTCCCTCTTGCCCCTCAGAGCTCTTAAGTCGCCTTAATGCCGGCCCTGATTCCCACGCTGCCTCCTCATCTGATTTGGCTGCCGAAGGGGCCAGCGGCCGACAGGCCACAACAGTATGACTTGTGGACTTCAACTCCCAGAATTTCTGAGCAAGCATAGCTGGCTCAAGAATTCTGGGAGTTGAAGTCCACAAGTCATAAACGAGCTATGGTTCATCACCTCTGGTTAAACGACAGATGGAGAGTCAACAGCAGAATAAATCAGCAATTCAGGGTTAATGTTGGGCTGGTTCCATCTTTGTTAAAAATAGTCATTTGACAACTTCCTTAAAGGCTAGATAAACCTACCTAGTACTCCAGTACTAGAGTACTCCATACGGTACTCCATAAATGTCTCATCCTCTAAGTCATCTACAGGTAGTCCTCGGCTTACAACAGTTCATGTAGTGACCGTTCAAAGTTACAACGGCACTGAAAAAAGTGACTTAAGACTGTTTTTCACACTATTGTAGCATCCATAAGATCCTGGGGTCAGATGTTTGGTAATTGGTTCATATTTGTGACAGTTGCAGTATCCTAGGGTTACGTGATGGTCTTTTGAAACGTCTGACAAGCAAAGTCCACGCGGAAGCCAGATTCACTTAACAACAGTGTTACTGACTTGACCACTGCAGGGATTCACTTAATGGGGGTGGCAGGAAAGGTCGTAAAATGGGGCAAAATTCACTGAACGACAGAAATGTTGGGCCCAATTGTAGTCATATGTTGAGGACTACCTGTATTGGGCAAATAGAATGTAGTCACCTTTTTTTGCTCTTAAGTCATCCTTCCTATTGATAAGAAACAGTCCTCTCTGTTCTTATGGTTCCAACCTGCTTAAAATAATAATGTTCTCTCTTCTCTTTGTCCTAGATCAGGGGTTGGCAGCCCATGGCTCTGGAGCCGCATGTGGCTCTTTCATCCCTCTCCTGCAACTCCTTGTCACCAGTCGGTCTCTCAATTGATAGGGCTTTTGGTTAGGATAGGTAGAGCAAAAAGCATGCTGAGCTAGGAAGAGACACTATGGTGGGGAAACCAGACTTCTGGCCAGCTCTGGGAGGTTTCTGGTTAGGACCTGTGTGGCTCTGTCATGCCCCTGTTGGAATCTGATTCTGAGGGAGAGGTGGAACAGCCAACAGGGAGTGGGAGTGTGGCTCCAGTGGCTGTGGAGGAAACTGAGGAAGAGCACAGTCCAGCTGGGCATTCAGAGGAAGGCCCAGGTCCACCCCCTCTTCATCCTAAGGCACACAGGCAGGAATGGATAAAGGAGCAACATGAGTTGCGTGGTTTACGGGGGAAGAAAGGGCCCTGATCCCCTTCATTGGCTGCAGCTGGGAAGACTGTTTTAAAGGGACTTTACCTATTTTTGTGACTTTGTTGCTTTTGTGCCACGGCCCGGGTCATCACAAGCTCTTTGAGTGTTTAAGGTTGCTGACCCCTGTCCTAGATGACAAGAACTTTATATAAAACAGTATGCAACTACACAAGAAGCCTCACAGTTTTACAACTAGAAGATATTTCTGCAGCAGTTCTAGCAGTATAGGTTCCCCATACCCTTCTGTTAGCTCTGTCCCTTTCAAAGAGGTCTTTGAGTTTAATAGACTGATACAAAATATAATGTAGACATATATAACCATTGGATGACAGCATAATATAATATTGATGGAATAAATAGCAGGATAATTAATAATTGATAAATAGATAAGCATTATGTTAGTTTGGCAATGTGAGATTGATATAAATTGTGAACAATGACTATGAAAGGATCGCACAAAAGATTCTAAACCAACTGACACACTGTAGGTACAAAATGGAAGATGGTCCAAGGTCCCTTCCAATTCTGTTATCCTATCGTATCAGAATAACACCAATGGGCTTAAAATGGAAGAGACAGAGTGGCTGATTACTTTTCTTTCCTACCTTCCGCAACTGTCTCCAGATTTCTTCCTTTCCCTCTTTTTATTGATTCCAGTGAGTAAGATACAATTTAAGTGACTTCTAGATGAAAGAGGGACACACACACTCACACGCACACAGACACAGACACACACACACAGAGACAGAGAGACAGAGACAGAGAGAAGGGAGGAGGAGGAGGAGGAGGAGGAGGAGGAGGAGGAGAAGGAGGAGGAGAGATAGTTAGTTTTCAATTCTGCAAATACAGTATGTATCTCTCCTTTTCAACCAACATGTTTCTGTTTGGTCCTCTTTAAAGTGTTAGGAAAGAAAGGATGCAAAGATTTATCTGGGAAAGCTAATGAGGGCAGAGTCCCCTCAGAAAGATCTTTTTCTCAAATATTGCATTAAGGAGCACCAGAATATCCCAGGTCGTGGTCTACCTGAGGGACTCAGAAGAAGAAACATAAATACCTCCACATTGCTTTCCAAGGAAAAAAAATATCTAGATGCAACCAGTGAGTTATTGGCACCTCGCTGGCACTTAGAACATTCTTCACAGGATTAGAGGATTACAGTTTAGGAAAAACTAAGATTTCAAAACAAAATGGCTTAATGCTCATCTGCACAGAGTGCACAGCCAGAAAATAGAGTCGTCATTCATGCATTCATTTCCTGGACAGTTCTGTATCTTCACTGCGTTTAGGATGGAAAAATCAACACACCAAGAGAATTTTCAATACAGGTAGTCCTTGACTCAATTGATGACAATTGAGCCCAAAATTTCTGTTGCTAAGCTAAGCGAGATACTAGCTGAGTGAGTTTTGCCCTATTTATTTTTTTTTTGCCACAGATGTTAAGTGAATCATTGCAAGTTGTTAAGTCAGTAACACTTATTAGCATACGCACCAAGACAAATTCCTTGTCTGTCTAATCCAGTGGTGGGATTCAAAATTGTTTACTACGGGTTCTGTGGGCGTGGTTGGTGGGCATAGCCTGGTGGGCATGGCTATGTGGTCATGTGACTGGGTGGGCGTGGCTGTTTGGTCTTGTGACTGGGTGGGTGTGGCTATTTGGTAATGTGACCGGGGGTGTCAGACAGAAACTCACTTTCTGGAGCAGGGGTTGGACTAGATCAGGGGTCCCCAACCACCGGTCCGCAACCGGTACCAGTCCGTGGAACAAGTCCACCGGGCGCTGGTTTTCTGGTGCTGCATCTTTTATGAAAAGTCTTCCGTGAGCTTTTCCGGTAGAAAGCTCACCGGAAGCACTTTTCATCAAAAAGATGGCGGCCCAGCTGATGCCGTACCGGGCCGCGCCATAAAAAGGTTGGGGATACCGGGCGCGCATAAGAAAGGTTGGGGATCACTGGACTAGATGACCTCCGAGGTACCTTCCAGACCTGGATTGCTGTGCTGTTTCAAAGCATCCTCTGAAGCTGTGTCTAGTGCCAAGGCTTGTGGGCCCTCCTTCCTCTCCTTTTTTCCTCCCTCCCTCCCTCCTTCTCTCTCTCTCTCTCTCTTTCTTTCCTTCTTTCTTTCTTTTTCTTTTGCAGCACCCCTCCCCCCACGTGCCCCACTTTTGGCCTAGTGGGCCTCAGGGAAGCCTCCTGGGTCCTAAAAAAACAAGCATTTTGAAGGTAAGTACAACAGCGAGAGGGGGAATCAGCTGTGCTGTGTGGTTTAGATTAGCTAGAAAGCAAGAAATCTGACAATTTCCTTCTCACCCAAGAAGACTCCGCCCTCATTTGCTTTCCCAGATAAATCTTTGCATCCTTTCTTTCCTAGCGCTTTAAAGAGGACCAAATTAGCTTTCTAGCTCATCTAAATCGTGCGGCACAGCTGATAGTTGGAACAGCTGATTGTCGGAAATACTGGTTGGTCAAACTGGTAGCATTTTTTACTACTGGTTCAGTTGAACCAGGCCAAACCGGTAGAATACCACCACTGGTCTAATCACATCTGGCCAATAAAGAATTCGTTCATTCATTCATTCACAGTTGTTAAATCAATCTGGCTTCCCCATTTCCCCATTCATTGACTTTGTTTGTCTGAAGGTCACCAAAGGGGATCATGTGACCCCGGGACACTTGCAACCATCATAGCTACGAGTCAGTGGCCAAGCACCTGAATTTTATTCACCTGACCATGGGGATGCTGCAATGGCCATCAGTGCGAAAAATGATCATACGGTCACTTTTCCAGCACTGTCGTAACTTTGAACAGTCACCGAATGGTGCTTTTTCAAGAGGCAACTGGACATTCTTGGTTTTTTCCTTGAAGACATTTTGCTTCTCATCCAAGAAGCTTCTTCAGTTCTTCATAACGTCTGCAGCTTCTTCAGAACTGTGTCTGTGTGGGTATCAGAGATGGTATTCAGAAGGTTCGGATCAGTTCTGGAGAACCGGTAGCGGAAATTTTGAGTAATTCGGAGAACCGGCAACTACCACCTCTGACTGGCCCCACCCCCATCTATTCTCCGCCTCCCGAGTCCCAGATGATTGGCTGGGTCTTCTTTGGTTGCCCTGCACAGGAGAATGGAGCTGGGAAGCAGGTTAGCAGGGTGGGGAGGGAATGGAGATTTTGCAGTATATCCTTCCCCTACCACGCCCACCAAGCCACGCCCACCAAGCCACGCCCACAGAACCGGTAGTAAAAAAATATTAATCCCAGCACTGGTGGGTATGTGTGTGTGTGCATGTGCTTTCCTGTCTGCATAGATGCGGTTCTAAAAGCAAAATAATTGGTTAACAAAAGTGAAAATGAACTGAGTTTAAATGCTCCTTTCTAAAACTGCAGGCATTGAAAACTGCTTTGAACGTCTACCCACCACCAGCAGCAAATATGGAGCATTCTTTTGAAAAGTCCATAGTAACTACGTTTTCCCGAAGGAGACTCCCACCCACCCACTCAAAAATGTGGATTTGTGATGGAGACCAGGTGCCCTGGCACATTGCCCGCATGCTTTTCTCATAACATCTAATAGCAGAGTGTCCATTGAGGGAAATTATATGTTACACTTGGCTTTCTTTCTTTCTTTTTTTTTGGACAGTCACAGATCTCCTTGCTCTTCCTTTCTGCCAAGATAAGGGAGGGGGGAAAAAAAGAGGAAACGTTATCAAACTGTCTCCCTTGGCCAAGAAGAGAAAAGAAATTTCTCTTCAGCCTGTTTCCAAGTCCTCAACCGCAATAAATGGAATATATTTAGACGGCCTCCGAAGGAGGAGCCCACTGGAATGGAGGAGCGCAATCATTTCAATGGTGTTGATTAAAACATTAGTACATCTTCAGCACAACAGATGGAGCCAGGCAGGACTGGTCCATTTCCTGTCTCACCAGCCAGAAAAAGAAAATTGTTCTAACGCCTGGGTCTAGTTTTTTTTCTTCAGGAACTCAAGGCGGCATTTGTCTATGGATGTTCTCAGTCCTCCAGTCAGGGGTGGGATGCAAATATTTTTTTTACTACCGGTTCTATGGGCATGGCTAGGTGGGCATGGCCATGTGACTGGGTGGGCGTGGTTTCTTCTTCTTCTTCTTCTTCTTCTTCTTCTTCTTC